>NC_088395.1:96725000-97029166 GCF_037993035.2 Macaca fascicularis | reverse complement strand
AGAACAATAGAATAACTACTTTTTATATAATTAAAAAATTCTCGTAAATTCCCAGTTACATCTCAGGAAATTTGTTTCAGTGTTTGTACACAACAACCTAGCTGTTCTTTGGTTCATCTGGCTTAACTTTCCTCGACAGAAGCCAAAACAAAAGCTTTCTTGGGAAAAGTTTATTGCAATGATTGAGTCATTTATCTGTAGTATTCAAGAGCTCTCCTCTATTTTTGAAAGGATCGCTAGTTATTAAGAGCCCTGAGATTCAGTTCCCAGAAGTAATTCTATACTGTTTCCCCCTGGGTTACATCCCATGTATACCTTGAAAACCTACTTTAGTCCCATTCATACTTCAAAGCCTTGCTTATTAATGAGAGGTGAAGCCAGCTGGACTTCCTGGGTGGAGTGGAAACTTGAAGAACTTTTCTGTCTTACAAGAGAATTGTAAAATTCACCAATCAGCACTCTGTAAAATGCACCAATCAGCACTCTGTAGCTAGCAAGAGGATTGTAAAATGCACCAGTCAGCACTCTGTAAAAACACACCAATCAGCACTTGTAGCTAGCAAGAGGAATATAAAATACACCAATCAGTGCTTTGTAAAATGCACCAATCAGTGCTCTGTAAAACGCACCAATCAGCAGGAACTTAAAGTAGCCAGACTCAGGGAGGATTGAAAATAGGGCATCCTGATAGGATAGAAACAGAACATGGGAGGAGACAAATGAGGGAATAAAAGTTGACCACCTCAGCCAGCAGCAACAACCCACTCGGGTCACCTTTCACACTGTGGAAACTTTGTTCTTTGGCTTTTCACAATAAATCTTGCTGCTGCTCACTCTTTGAGTGTGTGCCACCTTTAAGAGCTGTAACACTCACTGCAAAGGTCCGTGGCTTCATTCTTGTCAGCGAGACCACAAACCCACCAACAGGAAACAACTCCAGACACATTAATTTCATAATTTTTTAATAATTCTAATTTTCAATCATATTTTTTCTGTTTCTCAATTTTGTTTTTACCATAGATCCCTGGCAAGGCCTAAGAAATATACTCTTTATTGATCAGCATTTGCCCTGGAGAGCCAATGTACAGCTTGTCTCTCATTCTGTTTATTTGCTTATTAACATAAATTGCACATAATTGGAATAATGATACCTCATTGTTCATAAGAGTTTCTCATCTTTGGTGTATATATGACTTTTTAAATTTTACATTTATATATGAATATATGTACGTATGTGTGGATGCATTGATCTATCTATGTCTATTGATCTATGGATCTATTGTCTCTCTATAATATACATATGTGTGTGTAGGGGGGAGAGAGAGAGAGACAGATCTATAAATATAAAAACCTGTGAATCCACTACAAACATGAGATGTATATTACTAACAATATCTTGTATCTACTCATATACATTCTTTGACAGTTCTTACAGTTTACAAATAAGAAAGTGATCACTTTTTAAAATCTCACATTGGTCATTTCACCATTCCCTTGCTTATATCCATGTCTCTCTCTCTCTCTCTCTCTATCTATGTATCTATCTAACTACCTATCACCTATATCTATATCTGCATCATCTATCTCTCTATATCTTTTTCATAAATACACTAGTTTCTTTTTTTTTTTTTTTTTCGAGATGTAGTCCCACTCTGTCACCCAGGCTGGAGTGCAATGGCACAATCACTCCTCACTGCAACCTCCACCTCCAAGGTTCAAATGATTCTCCTGCCTCAGCCTCCTTAGTAGCTGGGATTACAGACATGCGCCACCATGCCCAGCTAATTTTTGTATTTTTTGTAGAGGCGGGGTTTCACCATGTTGGTCAGGCTGGTCTCCACCTCCTGACCTCGTGATGTGCCCACGTGGGCCTCCCAAAGTGCTGGGATTACAGGCATAAGCCACCCGTGCCTGGTTGCTTCATTGTATTTCAATATGGTAAATTTGTAACAATTAATAAACCCATATTAATATGTTGTTACTTTATTAAGAGTTTTCCAGTTTATCTTAATGTCTTTTTTTTTTTTTTCAGTTCCAGAGTCCCATCCTGAATACCACATCACATGTAGTTACTATGTTTCCTTAAGCTTCTTTAAACTATGGCCATTTCCAAGACTTTTCTTCTTTTTAATAACCATGACAGTTTTGAAGAGTGCTAGTCAGGCATTTTATAGAAAGTCTCTCAATTTGTCTAATGTCTTTCTCATCATTAGATGGAATAATGTGGTTTTACGAGGCAGATCACAGAGAAAGTGTGCCATTTTATGTATCATATCAAAAGAACATACTATCAACCTGGTTTATGACTTTTGATGTTCACATTGATCACATGGTTAAAGTAGTGTTTATTAGGCTTCTGAAGTTTAGAGTTACTCGTTTTCCCACTTTCTATACTGTTCTCTTTAAAACGAAGTTGATATGCACAGCCCACCCATAAATAATGAGGAGTTATGTTCTCCCCTTTTAGGATGGATTTTTATTTGTACTTTGTGTGAAAATTTGTATCTTCACACCCATTTATTAATTTATTCAATCATTTATTTATATTTGTTTTTGGACTCATGAAGATTTATACTTTAAGTTACAATTTGGTACTACTTTATTCATTGTGTTGTTCAAATTGTTCCAGCATTGGCCATTGGTAACCCTTTCAATGGGTGCTTCTGTTTTTTGATATACCCCCATCTCTCTATATTTTTTAACTGACCACTTTTTTTTTAACTTTCTGGCCTTGAAAGATTCTCCAGACTCATTTTGTGTATTTCCTGCCCAGTCCTAAAATCAGCCAGTTCTCTGAGAAACCCTGGTTCTTTTATTGGAGGATGGTATTAGAAATTGAGATTTGGGAACTTACGTATGTCATTTGCTTCTGAGATATTGCTTCTTTTAGGCCCTCTCAGCTAATGGGGAAAAGAAATATATCTGTACTTAATAACCTGTGTAAATACATGTATCTATAAATACTTATATGTGTTATCTGGATCTATATTCATATATATGTGTGTGTGTTGAAATTTATATATATATATATATATATATATATATATATATGTTGAAATTTAATTGTCATAGTGATGGTGTTAGGTGATGGGGCCTTAACAAAGTGATAGGCTATGAGGGCTCCATCCTCATAAATGGATTAATATCATTACAAGAGGAGTAGGTTAGTTATTGTGGGAGTTGATTTATGAAAAAAGGATCAATTCAGTTCATGTCTCTCTATATATCAAGTGTTTACTTCTGCCTTCCATCCTTTCACTGGGATATTACCCACACCAGATGCTGGTGCCATGCTCTTAAACTTCCTAGCCTTTGGAGCCATGAGCCAAATAAACTTTTCTTTTTTGTTTGAAGAATTATCCAGTCTGTAGTATTCAGTTATAGCACCAGAAGTGGACTAAGACATCTGAAAATGTCTTAATTTCTCTCTCATTTTCAAAACACAGTTTTGCTGAATAAAACTATTGGTTAACAATTTTCTATTTTCACCACTTTAAATATATCATTCTACTGCCTTTTTCCCTCCAAAGTTTCTGCTATGATACCCACTGTTAATCTTATTGAGAATCCCTTGTATATAGTCAGTTACATGAGTTTCTCTTGCTGGTTTCAAGATTCTCTTTTGGCTTTTGAATATTTGATTGTTCAGCATCAGTCTTCTTGGGAACTTCCTGGATTTGTAGATTCATGTATTTTCTCAAATTTAGAGAGTTTTCAACCATTAATTCTTCAAATACTCTCTGTACCCCTTTATCTATCTGTCTTTTCCTTTTGAGATTCATGTGATCTGTATAGTGGTCCTTTAAATGAAGTCCCCTAAGTTTTTTAGTTTATGTTTACCCTTCTTTATTCTTTTTTTCTTTTTCTTCTCACACTCAATTATTTCAAATGACTAGTCAAGTTGTTGATTCTTCCCTCTGCTTACTTGTATCTACTGTTGAATCCCTTTTGTGAATGTTTCAATTCAATTATACAATTTTTTAATACAAGAATTTTGATTTGGTTTTCTTTTTATAATTTCTGTAGTTTTGTTGACATTTTCATTTTGATCTTATATTGTTTTTCTGATTTTTATTATGACATGTCCGTCTTTCCCTTCAGGTCTTTCAGCATAAGGGAAATACAGTTACTTTAAACTTTTTTGTCTAGTAAGTCAAAGCCTGTGTTTCTCTAGAGACAGTTTTTGCAACTTGATTGTTTTTCTTTGTTTGTTTTGAATGGATCAGGTTTTTCTGATTTTTGTATGCCTTATTATTTTTGTTGCTGTCAAAAATTGAATACTCAATAAAAAAAAAAAAAAGCAGATTCCTCTCTCAGTCTTTGAAGACTGGCTCTGAGCCAAGGAAGTCATTCTCTAACCAGTAGAGCATTTTTTGAGCCTTAGAATCAGCCTGATATGAGGCTGAAGGTCTTCTCTGGTCTTTTCTGATCAGGAGTCTCAGATTAGACTTTAAAAAAAATTCATCCTTATGCGCGGTATACAGCTGCTTTTTAACATCTTCATTTCCCAAAGAGGTTCAACTCAGCTTTTGCGAAGAGATTTAGATTGTCTATTGTACATATCTACTCATAATCTTTTAACCCCAGGTGCCTGTGGTTCTTTGTCTGCCTGCAGTATAAGATCTGTGCCTGCCTCTCTCAACTATGTTGCCCGGACTGAGCTCCAACATAAGATAAAGAGACAGCTCCCAGAGAGGTTAAAACATTAGAAATAATATCTGTTCTGTGTCCTTCAGTTTGAGAAAGAAAATTTAAAACTGGGTTGCAACATCCTGCAGACCAAGACCATGCTGCACCAGGAAGGAGGTGGGACAAGTTTGAACAAAATCACTTTAAAACTTACCATTATTTTTTAAATTTCTTGATTGGGTGTTCCCTAGTTGCTGTAGACATTTGACTGTTTTTCAGAGCTCTTACAAAGTCTATTTCATCAGTTTTTTGGGCTTTTGTGTGTGTTGCATTGATAGAAGAACAAGATCATGGAATTTCCTGGTCAACAATTTTGTTTATGTCATTCTTAGACTTTGATTTATGTTTATAAATATTATATGCTTATAAAGCTGTGATAAAATTTTCTACCATAGAAGGGGGAATTTTCTTTTTCCTTGTAATTCTATCAATATTTGCTACATACACATTTTATGAAATTTTTAGATGCTTATATAATTAGAATTGCTTTATTGTCTTGGTGAATTAAATTTTTATAATTATGTAATTTTCCTAATGATGCTTTTTACATCTCTGTGTTGTATGGTATAAACATGAAACACCACATATTTTTTAGTAATTTTATACCATATTGATTTTCATCCTTTTTTTCTCAACTATGTGCATTTCTTCTGTATGTTGTTTCCTTACAAAGAACATAGGGCTGGATCTTATTATTACTGTTGTTGTTTCTATTGTTATTATTATTAACATTACTCAACCTTAATAGCTGCCTTTTAAAAGGTCAATTTATTATAGTTGTTGTAAATATTGAAATATATAGATTTCTTTCTAACATGGTAGTTTTTTATTTGAATTTCACTCACTAAACGTCTTTTATGTTTGTTCTTTCTTAACACATATATACAAAGAAACAAACAAGCACAGATATCTACATTTATGCCTTCTTCCTAATTGGAAAATACTGTTAGATGCTTTCATATTCTTGATCTGTCAACAACCTGTGCCCTGAATATTATGCTGTTGTTTTGTATCATTTAAATTCTAGATAACTATGAATATAATCTCCCCCCTCTTTTCTTTGTTATTAGATATATTTGTTGACAATTAGAAAAATTATCAAATTATTTAACCAACTTTACCTTGCATATCTCTTACAACATCTGTTCTATATGTTCATCTTATAATTTGGATAGATCCTCCAAAAAGATTTTCAAGGTGGGTGATTCTATTGCAAATATTCTCAGGTCTTCATGTCTTTGTAAGAATTAACTTATCCTGGCCTCTACTAAACACCTATTTATGTGTTTTCTACTATTCAACTAGTTTTTAACTTTTTGTTTGTTTTGTAACTTCTATTTCTTTTACCACTTTTATTTTCCTTTTGAGAGGTGAAACCAGCTGGACTTCCTGGGTCGAATGGGGACTTGGAGAACTTTTCTGTCTTACAAGAGGATTGCAAAATGCACCAATCAGCACTCTGTCAAAACGCACCAATCGGCGCTCTGGAGCTAGCAAGAGGATTGTAAAATGCACCAATCAGAGGTCTGTAAAATGCACCAATCAGCAGGAACTTAAAAGTAGCCAATCGCAGGGAGAATTGAAAAAAAGGGCATTCTAATAGGACATAAGTGGAACATGGGAGGGGACAAATAAGGGAACAAAAGCTGTCCACCTCAGCAGCGGCAACCCACTTGGGTCCCCTTCCACGCTGTGGAAACTTTGTTCTTTCATTCTTCACAATAAATCTTTCTGCTGTTCACTCTTTGGGTCTGTGCCACATTTAAGAGCTGTAACACTCACCGAGAAGGTCCACAGCTTCATTCTTGAAGTCAGCGAGACCACGATCCCACCGGCAGGAACCAACTCTGGACACACTTTGGGAAAGTTTGTTAATATTGTTTCTCAATTCATTAGTTCATTTTGTATATGTATTTATTCAACTATTTATCCTACAGTTTCTAGTTATTTCTGAGTTCTTTTTTCTGTTTCATATCATTAAATTTTTTTCTTTTAATTTTTAGTGTATATATATATGTGTGTGTGTGTGTGTCTTATTATAAATTCAGATAATCATTTTAAATGACCAATGTGGTCTATTCTCTCCATCTTCTAGTATATTTGTAATCCAGTTATTTTTTAAAGTAGTTATACTTCTCAGATTTCTAGTTTTGCCTGTGAAACTGGAATAAGTCTAACTGGAAATGCATATCACACATCAAGGGCTGGCCAAACTTCAATCAGTGTCACTCACACCCTTTCTCCAATAGTACACTCAAAGAGAAGGATAGGTGGATTCTTAGAGTAAGCAGCCCCAAGCACAGAAAAAACATTATCGTTCACTCCAGTTTTATATCCATCTATAGGGAATTCTTTAAGTCAGTACCTTGCTTTAGGAACCTGAGGGAAAAACAGAATTGAAGAAGGTATGCCCTAGATCAGAAGTGTGCAGAAAATATTCAGTGGAACAAATACACCCCAGAACTAACTTGGTTTTGTACAGGATTTTTACTAAGAATGGCTTATACATTTTAAGGGTTTATAAAAATAAATAATAATGTCATGTGACAGATCTATGTGGTCTCCAAAATGTAAAATATTAAATATCTGGCCCACTACAGATAAAAAGTTTCCTTATCCTTATCCCAGGTTTTAATCAAATGGCTTTAGGAGTTTGAAGAAGAAAGAGAAGAGTAAATGTTTAATGCTTGTCAAACTTCATGGAAAAAAAAAAGCTTTTGCACTATTTTGCCCATGTGGACTCCTGGCCTAAGGGATGCATCTTTGTCACAGAATTTCATAGTGAAAAGGCAGGTGTTGATTAAAACAAGGCAATGGCAGGGGATACTAAGGAGCAAAATTCAACTATTCTAAAAAACATATTCAGCTCTGCATTCTCCATGTATATATAAAAACACACATTCCCATCAATTCAAAATGACTTTTATTTCCCTAGGATGTTTCACACAGTTGATATTTACTTTCCTAAAAAATGTTTAAAGATGTTTCATTTATTTCTTCCAGGTGCTTCTTGAGGGATTGAGACACCAGCTCATGTTAATTCACCATTTGGAGAAAGAATGGAATTAAGAATCATACTTACTTTAATTTGCTAAATCCTGTCACATTTTTTTTTCTTTTTTCTCTAGCATTGAAGAAAATTGAAACAGGTGTTATGTTCTCAAACTAAAGATAATTTCCAACTTGTTACCTGGTTACCAACAAAGAAAAACGAGAAACATCTTAATCATTCCAGACTCTGCCTGCTTGGGCTCTGTCACTCTTTTTTTTTTTTTTTTTTTTGAGACAGAGTCTCGCTTAGTCGCCCAGGCTGGAGTGCAATGGCGCGATCTCGGCTCACTGCAAGCTCCGCCTCCCGGGTTTACGCCATTCTCCTGCCTCAGCCTCCCGAGTAGCTGGGTCTACAGGCGCCCGCCGCCTCGCCCGGCTAATTTTTTGCATTTTTAGTAGAGACGGGGTTTCACCGTGTTAGCCAGGATGGTCTCGACCTCCTGACCTCGTGATCCGCCCACCTCGGCCTCCCAAAGTGCTGGGATTACAGGCGTGAGCCACCGCGCCCGGCCTCTGTCACTCTTTATATGTGTTACTTTGGATGAGTTACTTAAAGAGTTATCTGTAAAATGTGAGTAATAATAGTAACTAATTTACAAAATGGAAATAAGAATCAAATGAATGTTTTTACGATACCACTGTGTTTGACATAAGTGTTACTAAAGTGTTTATTAAATAAACATAATAAGAAAATATAAACAATTTAATATATTACTATATAATCTTGCATTTCAAGGGTTTTAATAAGGCCACTTACATTGTGATGACCCAAATATTTGCCATCTTATTACTCTTCTTTTTTGGGAAGTCAAATCTAACTTCTTGTTTATAATATGAGTTTAAGTCACTCTGAATTTACAATTATGTCTTGTAATGGTTAATTGTATGTCTCAACCTGACTGGTCATGAAGTATCCAGATTAAACATTATTTCTAGGCCTGTCTACCAGGGTAATTCTGAGTGAGACTAGCATTTCATTTATTGGATTCAATAAAGTAGATTGGCCTCTCCATAGTGGGTGGACATTATCTGATCTACTGAGGCCTTAAATATAACAAAACAAGGAATGATAAATTAGGCTGTTTTTTTCTGCCTCACTGTTTGAGCTAGATCATCTCATTTCATCTTCCTTAGCCCTCAGGCTGGCTGTGTTTTCATTGTTTCAGCAAATTAAGCCATCCCTGGATACCTAGTATGCAGCCATTGATCTGGTAAATGACTTTTCTCCAAACCTGCCCCTATGGCTGACCAGAAGAAGCTTGCTTTCAGCTGGCAAGGCCACAAGTACACCTTCACTGTCATACCTCAGGGTTATATCAACTCCCTAGCCCTCTGTCAGAATTTAGTTAACAGGGATCTTGATCACCTTTAGCTTCCACAATATAGCACAATGGTCTATTACATTGATGATATCGTGCTGAATGGATTTAGTGAGGAAGAGGTACTGCCTACTCTGGACTTATTGAGAAGACATCTGTATGTCAGGGAGGACAGGAAATAAATCTCACTAAATTCCATGGGCTTTCTACCTCAGTCAAATTTCTGGGGGTACAGTGGTATGAGTGGGGCCTCTTGAGATATTCCTTCTAAAGTGAAGGATTAGTTGCTGTATCTGACCCTTCCAACAACCAAGAAATAGGTACAACTCCTAATGGACCTTTTTGGATTTTGAAGGCCACATATTCCTCATTTGAGTGTGTAGTTTCAGCCCATTTACCAAGTGACTAGAAAAGCTGTTGATTTGGAGCAGGACTTAGAATAAGAGATGGCTCTGTAAGAAGTTCAGTACTAAGTGCAAGCTGCTCTTCCACTTGCACCATATGATTTAACAGATAGGAATACTATGTGAAGCCCTTGGCTACCTCCTCATAGGTGCAGTGGGGGTCTTTAAAATTTTGGAGCAAGATCCTGTCATTCTCTGAAGATGACTACTCTCCTTTTGGGAAACAGTTCTTGGCCTGTTACTGGGCTCTAGTAGAGACTGAATACTTAACCATCTCCACCAAGTTACCATGTAACCTACGCTGCCCATCATAAACTGGGTGTTATCTAACTCAAAAACTCATAAAATTGAGCATGCACAGCAACACTACATCATCAAACAGAAGTGATGTATGAATTACTTGGCCTGAGAAGATCCTGAGACATAAGTAAGTTACATGAAGTAGTGAGTCTCTTGTCCTTATTCCTACTATACTACTTTCTCTCGTTTACCCTTTACATATGACCTCAAGGTGAATAACGTATGATCTGTTGACAAAGGAAGAGAAAACTTAAACCCCGTTTACATCTGCATAATATGCAGGCATCATTCAAAAGTGGACAGCTGCAGATCTACTGCCCTCCTCTGGTATATTCCTGAAGCACAGTGGCAAAGGGAAATTTTCTCAGTGGGCATAACCTGGAGCTGTGCACCCAGTTGTTCACTGGGCTTGGAAGAAGAAATGGCCAGAGGTGCAATTACATACAGATTCATGGGCTGTGACCAGTAGTTTGGCTAGTTGGCCAGGGACTTGGAAGGAACATAATTGTAAAATTGATGACAGATATTTGAGGAAGAGGTTTGTGGTTAGACCTTTCTGAATGGGCAAAAAATATGAAGGTTTTTGTGTCTTATGTGATTACTCACTAACAAGTGACTTCAGCAAATAATTTTAGTGGTATAGTGGATAGAATACCCATTTTCTGGATACTAGTCAGCCTCTTTCCCCTGCCCCACTATCGTTGCTCAGTGGCTCACAAAGTGGCCATGGCAGCAAAAATGGAGACTTGCTTAGCAACGTGGCCTTTAACTTACCAAGGGCAACTTGGCTATGACCACCACTGAGGGCCCAGTCTGCCATCAAAAAGAACTGAGTCCCCAAGATGGTACCTTTACCCAGGGTAATCAGCCAACTACCTGTTGGCAAGTTGATTACATTTGACCACTTCCATCAAGAAAGGAGCTGCATTTTATTCTTCGTGGAATAAACACTTACTCTGGAAATTAATGTGCCTTCTCTGCATGCAGTTCTTTTGCCAAAACTACCATTTGGGGACTTACAAAATGTCTCAGTCACTGTCATGACACTCTACACACTGTTGCTTTAGATCAAGAAACTCAGTTTACAACAAAATAAATGTGACAATAGATAGGTCCATGACCACGAAGTTCATTGGCCTTACCGTGATGCCCACCATCTTGAAGTAGCTGGCTTGGTAGAATGGTAGAATAGCCTTTTGAAGACTCAGTTACAACGACAGCTAAATGTAAACACCGTGCAAGACTGGGGAAAGGTTTTCCAGAAGGCTGTGCTCTGAATCAGTGTCCAATATATGGTGCTGTTTTTCTCATACCCAGGATTCATGGGTCCAAGAATCAAGTGGCAGAAATGGAGTGACACTATTCACTAGCATCCATAGTGACCAACCAGCAAGATTTTGCTTCCTGTTTCTGTGACATTATGCTCTGCTTGCCTAGAGGTCTTAATTCCTGAGGGAGGAATGCTTCCACCAGGAGATGTAACAATGATTTCATTGAACTTGAAATTAAGGCTTCCACCTGGCCTCTTAGGGCTCTTCACATCTCCGAATCAACAAAGATGGAAGTTACAATGTTGGCTGAGATGATTGATCCTGATTACCAAGGGAGATATTGGACTGCTACTCCATAATGGAGATAAGGAAGAGTATGTCTAGAATACAGGAGATCTCTTATGGCATCTCTTAATATCCCCATGACTTGTGATTAACTCGCATAGACAACTATAGCAATCTAAATAGAAATCTGCAACAATCCATCTAAGCAGGACTACTAATGGCCCAGACCCTTCAACAATGAACTTTGGGTACTTCATTGAACACCCAAACTTCAGTTGAGGTGTTTGCTGAAGTCGAAGAGAATAGAAAATAGGTAGTGGAAGAAGATGGTTATAAATAATAGCTACGACCATGTGATCAGTTACAGAAAGGAGAATTATAATTGTCATAAGCAATTTTTCCTTTATTTCCTATGAGTACATTCATATATTCGTGGGTGTGTGTGTGTGTGTAAAATCTTTTTTTTTTTTTTTACTTTCTTATTCCCTTATGATGTAACATAAAATGTATTGATTTTAACTCATACAAATTTCATTTTAGTACTGTTGATTTTACATCATGTTACATCATAGTATTTAGGTTACATGATGTCAAGGAGAAGAGTAAACATCGACCAAAGAATTTGCCTCCCCTTTTGGGAAGAAGTAAGTATGTTTTTGTTTTTTTGCATGGTACTTGTATCATGTTAAGCAGTGTTATTATCTTGTTATAATCTTTACTTGAAGATGAAGTATCGTTTAAGGTGCATATGGGTGTCGAATGGACAAGGAGTGTAATTAGGATGGTTCATTTTATGTGTCATCATGAATGGCCATGGGGTGCCCAGATTAAACGTGATTTCTGAGTGTGTCTGTGAGGGTATTTCCAGTTGAGATTAGCATATGCACAGGCGGATCAGTAGATTGTGGATCCCCAACGTGAGTGGGCATCTTCCAATCTCTTGAGGGCCTACATAGAACAAAAGGGGCAGGAAAAAGTAACTCAGTCTTTTTTTTTTTTTTTTCCTGCTGCAATTACCGAAACATTTCATCTCATTTTCTTTTCTCAGACTGGAAATTATACCCTTGGCTCCACTGGTTCTCAGGCTTTTAGTCTAGGACTGAATTATTCCATTGGCCTTCTTTGGATTCCAATTTGTATTTAGCAGATTATGTGACTGATTCTCCACAGTCTCATGAGCCAGTTCTTCATAATAATTCTCTGGATGCACATATACGTTCTGATATAGTGATAGATAGAGAGCCTATAAAACCAACAGTTGATATATATATGTGTATATATATATACACACGCATACATACACACACACACACACATATGTATGTATATCCTCAGAGAACCCTAATACATGTCTTATACTTAAGAATATATTTTTGCTAAAATGTTTCATCTATGAAAACAAACAAAATGTCCTATCAGACCTTATAAACATTTAATTTTCAGACTTTTTTTTTTTCTTTTGCAATACTAAATCCCAAAGCTAAAGAAGTATTTGCAGGTGTCTAAAACATGCCTTGATGATGTATACTGAAGTGGAAGCAATTTCCAAGCTTCTTTGAAATATCTGAATAATCTCATGTGTGATTTTATATTTTTCAATAATTGCTTTTTATTATGATATTTTATGTATAGATATAGTTGTGAAGTCTAAACATGCTCAAAATAGCACACATTTTATCGTTTATACTTTCTAATAATTTACTATAATGCCCCAGTACTTATTATTTAATAAAGCATGGACATATTTGGATAATTCCTTTAAAGAATAAAGATAATTAAATAACAAATTTACTATGGTAAAAGAAAGAACCACATGAAAAAACGACCATTTAATAGGATTTATAAAGTGTATTTCCAAAAAGACTCCAATTACTTCTAAAAGGTTCTGATTACTTCTGGAATAATATAATTTTAGTTTCATGAGAACCATTGTGATTTAAAATAAAATGTGAATATTTATTAATTTTGAAAAAATAAAGCCTGTTAGGCTTTCTTACATTCAGCAGCAAGACATTTTATGACAAATATTTCAATACATATTTTACAACATAAAAGAACAATGATGAAAAATAAAACCTTGCACAAAAAAAAAAAAAAAAAAAAAACTGGTGTTGACACATTAGTATTTTGCTAACCTCTAGAATTTGTCTTTTCAATACTCAGTATGTACATAGTAAAATATATTCTCAAAGAGCTCTTTGATCTTCAATTAGTTAATTCTTATGACACTTTTATGAGATAGGTCACAACTTTGAAGAGAAAATAACTTACCTTTATAAAATGACATCAGAGTGTGCCCAATAGGAATCTACAGTAATTCAGGTGCCAGGTAACTAAAGATTAAATCATTGATAATTCTCTGAAGCTAGTCATGCTGTCTATTATTCCTTTTTATTTTAAATACTAAATTTCTATATAGCAGTATCAAAAGCAGAAAATGAAGCAGTAATTGCAAGGCCATTTGTTTCTAATTTAGGAAATTAACAAAGACTGAGCAAAACTTTTGTATATAAAATAATGTGGCTTTGATTATCTTAACTCTGTATTTCACCTCTTTCCCAGGTAACTGAATGTGGGCATTATAGTTAACCTCTCTGATCGTCATTTCTCATATGTTAAAGTAGTTAACATTATATCTTATAGGAGTATAAAGAAGATTAGACAAAATATATCTAAAGTAATTAAAGAAGTACTCAATACTCAATAAATGTTATTTCTGTTGTATTAATGACATGATGAAAATAACAATGAAACAGAGGAGGAGGATAAATAAAAGTGTAATAACACAAATTATAATTTCATGGTTACTTCGTTTCAACCTTTTACTACTCAAGTTGAGCTTTCTCAAACTTTCAGATGTTTACAAAACAAACCTGTTTCTGTTGAGTGCTGCTAGTCACCTAGGCTTGTAATCCATTTTGTTTCAGAAGTAGTACCTAGGTTAACAGGAAGAGAGGAACTGTGATACAATACCTGGTAACAGATTTATTATACAATTGGTAAATGAGACTGATGTGGTTTGGCTCTGTGTCACCACCCAAATCTCATCTCAAATTGTAATCCCCACCTGTCGAGGGAGGAACCGGTGGGAGGTTATTGGATCATGGGAGTGGTTTCCCCCATGCTGTGCATGTGATAGTGTGGGAGTTCTCATGAGATCTGATGGTTTTAAAAGGGTTTGGCAATTTCTTCTTTTCTCTCTCTCTCCTTCCTGCTGCCATGTAAGATGTGCCTTGCTTCCCCTTCAACTTCCACCATGATGGCAAATTTCCTGTGGTCTCCCCAGCAATGCAGAACTGTGAGTCAATTAAACCTCCTTAAACATTACCCGGTCTCAGGTAGTATCTTTATAGCACACTAATACCAATACCTACTAGATACAATCTTTACAGGGCCAAGTAGGAAATTTATTTTTATTTTTATTTTTATTTTTTTTGAGACGGAGTCCACTCTGTCACCCAGGCTGGAATGCAGTGGCCCGATCTCGGCTCACTGCAAGCTCCACCTCCCGGGTTCAAGCTGTTTTTCTGCCTCAGCCTCCCGAGTAGCTGGGACTACAGGCACCTGCTACCACGCCTGCCTAATTTTCGTATTTTTAGTAGAGACGAGGTTTCACTGTGTTATTCAGGATGGTTTCAATCTCCTGACCTCGTGATCCACCCACCTCGGCCTCCCAAAATGCTGAGATTATAGGCATGAGCCACGGCACCCGGCCGGAAATTTATTCTAAAAATTGCATGAATGTAAAGAAGGAAGAATAAAACACTGTTAAGAACAAAGTTGGAGACGTAATCAAGGGAAATAAAGACTTATTTGAAAGGCAGATTAAGACAATGTGGAATTAGCCAGAATCGACAAATTGACCAACAAATCTAATTTAAAAAGCTCAGAAATAGACCAAACATTTACATAAACTTTACATATGGCAGAGTTGGCATTGCAGATAAGTATTAACTGCACTATTTGAAAAATGGTGCTAGACAATTGGTTGTGTGGAAAAATAAAATAAAATGAATTCTTTACCTAAAACTATATACAAACTTTAATTCCAGATGAAATAATATCATATCTGTACAATTACGTTTTAAAGCTTTTAAGAAAAAAATAGCTTTATGGTCTTGAAGTGGGGAAGGTTTCATAAGCAAGACACAAAAACGGTTAAACATAAAACAAAAATCAGGCCTTGAAATTAAGATATCAAAAAGAAAAAAAAAAGTGACAAGCTGGAAGTACATATTTGCAACAAATAATCTACTGAAAGGTCATTAGTATGTTTGGTGCAAAAGTAATTGCAATTTTTGTACTGTTAATGGCAAAAATCTCAATTACTTTTACACCAACCTATAGTAATGATCTTTTGGCAGATCATTTGTTGCAAATATATACTTTCAGCTTTTCACTTTTTTTTCTTCCTAGTATCTTAATTCTATTAAGATAATATTAATAATGATAATTTGTATGCATAATATTTGTCTTACTGACTTTCAGAAATTTAGCCCTACCTGGTCCCACTGCTTCACCTTTTGCTGTCTACATTATACTCTCCACACAGCAACCAGAATGGTACTTTGCAAATGTCATATTATACATCTGCTAAAACTGCAATATCTCCCCATTTCAGTTGCATTAAATCCAAAGTCCTGTTAGTTCTCTGAACTCATCTCCCACTATTCTCCCTCTTGTTCACTTTTCTTCCAGCTATACCGACTTTCTTGTTCTCCCATGAAAATATCCACTAAAGGCTCCCTACTTGCATTTTTCACCCTATGACTGGAGTCTCATGAAATTCATTTAACACCTTTTGGGTTCTGATCAAAGGACACCTTTTCAATGCAATTTACTCTGACCACTCTATTTTTTTTTTTTTTTTTTGAGACAGAGTCTCACTCTGTTGCCCAGGCTGGAGTGCAGTGGCCGGATCTCAGCTCACTGCAAGCTTCGCCTCCTGGGTTCACGCCATTCTCCTGCCTCAGCCTCCCGAGTAGCTGGGACTACAGGCGTCCGCCACATCGCCCGGCTAGTTTTTTTTTTTTTGTATTTTTTTTTTTTTTTAGTAGAGACGGGGTTTCACCATGTTAGCCAGGATGGTCTCGATCTCCTGACCTCGTGATCCACCCGTCTCGGCCTCCCAAAGTGCTGGGATTACAGGCTTGAGCCACCGCGCCCAGCCTGACCACTCTATTTAAAATTGTTCTCATCCTCATTCCTGGCACTCGTGTCTATCTTATCTTGCTTCTTTATTCAAGTACTGTATTGGTTTGCCAGGGCCACCATAACAGAATGTCACAAACTGTGTGGCTTAGCCAACAGAAATTCATTTTCTCACAGTTCTGGAGGCAGAAATCCAGGATCAAGATGTTAGCAAAGTTGATATTTTTTCTGAGGCTACTCTCCTTAGCCCTCAGAGAACCGACCTCTTACTGTACTCACATGGCCTTTCCTGTGTGATTGCTCATACCTGGTGTCTCTGTCTGTGTCCCAATCTCCTTTTCTCATAGAGAAACCAGTTGGATTGTATAAGGGACTATTCCCTACAGGCTTGTTTTAATTTAATTACCAATTTAAAAACTTTAACTCCAAATATTGTTACATCTGATGTAGAAGGTGTTAACACTTTAACATATAAATTTTGGGGGTCACAATTCCATCTATAGCAAGTGCTTATCACTTTATAACATAAAATATATTTATTATATATGGATGATTTTTGCCTTTTACCCTCATTAGAATGTAAGCACCATAAAAGCAGGATTTTTTTCTGTTTTATTCTCTGAAGGATCCTAAGTATTTATTTCAATACTTATCATGTAGTAGGCACATAATATAAATTTGTTGAATAAATAAAGAGATTTTTATGGAAAATAAATGGAAATCAACCAAATATAACAGACAATTAATGTTAATGATATTATACAAACAATATAATGAATATATTATGCTGTAATCAAACAAAGAAGTGATTTTCAAATATTACTGTGAGTATGCATCTTCTGGGAATCTTGTTAAATGCAAATTTGTACTCAAGGATTTGGTAGTGGTGCCAAAGATTCTACATTTCTAACAAATTTCTAGGTGATCTCAATGTTGTTGGTCCAGGGAATGGGAACACACTCTGTGTAGTTAAGCCATACACAAGGAAGATGAATGTACCGCATAATGAATCTCAATGACTTATGTTCAGTGAAATAAACAAGTTACAAAATATTTGCAGTATAATTATGTTACTGTCAAAAGTAAATAAAATTAAGTGATATATGCTTTAAGAATATATTTACATGTGGAAGAATTATAAAGTGAAGCAAAGGAATAATTAAAATAAGTTTTAGATTAGTGGTTACAGCTGAGAGTGCAAAAGAGGGCTCAATTTGGAGAGAGATATTAAAGGGTTTTAGATATAATAGTTGATCCTGTATTTTAAGCTCAGTGATGAGTATATAATTACTTATTTCCTTTATATTTTTTAAACTGGGCACATATTGTAAGGAACGCTCTTTCATGTCTTGGAAATATTTTGCAAAAAAAGAGAAAGCAGCAGTAAAAGGAGAAAAATACTTAGAAAAAAGTAAAAGAATGTAAGTGAACAGACTGAAATATCTTTTATCCTTCTGTCTCAAACATTTATCAGCCTCTACTCAATACCCAGCCAGAGAGAAATTACAATTATTTTCTGCCAGTAAGTAGCTCTTGGTCTAGTAGATACAAAATATTTACAAACAAATACATGTAAAAAACAAATTAAAAGAAAACAAAAAAACATGTCTTGTGTACTTTCTAACAAAGATTAAAACTGCATATAAAATTATTTTAAAGAGAGGACATCTTTTTTTTAAAAAAAGTGCTTTGTGAACCACTATTGACATGCTTAGTTTAAATACTTTTGTCTATGATTGCTGTAGGTGGTGTGAACGTTTTGCAACTGATATGCAGAGGAGCAAAATAAGAGAATGTACCTAGTTAAAACAAAGTTTCTAACACTAATATGTTTAAAGTTTCTGTGTTTTAATATCTTTTGTACATTATGTGATCTGGCTTTCTAGGGATGCTTAATGCTTTCAAAAGTTTGCTGTCAGAAGTGCGGAGAACAGCTCAGTTGGGGAGACCCTAACCCAGTGGCGCTAGAGGAATTAAAGACACACACACAGAAATATAGAGGTGTGAAGTGAGAAATCAGGGGTCTCACAGTCTCCAGAGCTGACAGCCCCGAACAGAGATTTACCCACGTATTTTTTAACAGCAAGCCAGTCATTAGTATTGTTTCTATAGATACTAAATTAACTAAAAGTCTCCCTTACAGGAAATGAAGGGATGGGCCAAATTAAAGGAAGGGGTTGGGTCAGTTAACTGCAGCAGGAGCATGTCCTTAAGGCACAAATCGCTCATGCTATTGTTTGTGACTTAAGAATGCCTTTAAGTGTTTTTCCGCCCTGGGCAGGCCAGGTGTTCCTTGCCTTCTTTCCCATAACCTTCCACAACCTTCCAGTGTGGGTGTTAGGGCCATTATGAACATGTTACAGTGCTGCAGAGATTTTGTTTATGGCCAGTTTGGGGGCTAGTTTATGGCCAGATTTTGGGGGGCTTGTTCATAACATGTCCCCCTTCTCTGATTTGCAAAGAGATAAAAGCAAGGGCAGCTTTGTCACGGTGAGCTACTTCTCGCAGGAGTCAGAATCCGCATCTGCAGACTATACAAAAGCAAACAACACAGATTAAAAGCAAAATCATCATTGAAATTGCAGAGCTTCAGCTAGCCATAAGTAGAAAGCTGAAACTGGATCCTTTCCTTACTCCTTATACGAAAATTAATTCAAGATGGATTAGAGACTTAAATGTTAGACCTAATATCATAAAAACCCTAGAAGAAAACCTAGGTAATACCATTCAGGACATAGGCATGGGCAAAGACTTCATGTCTAAAACACCAAAAGCAACGGCAGCAAAAGCCAAAATTGACAAATGGGATCTAATTAAACTAAAGAGCTTCTGCACAGCAAAAGAAACTACCATCAGAGTGAACAGGCAACCTACAGAATGGGAGAACATTTTTGCAATCTACTCATCTGACAAAGGGCTAATGTCCAGAACCTACAAAGAACTCCAACAAATTTACAAGAAAAAAACAAACAACCCCATCAAAAAGTGGGCAAAGGATATGAACAGACATTTCTCAAAAGAAGACATTCATACAGCCAACAGACACATGAAAAAATGCTCATCATCACTGGCCATCAGAGAAATGCAAATCAAAACCACAATGAGATACCATCTCACACCAGTTAGAATGGCAATCATTAAAAAGTCAGGAAACAACAGGTGCTGGAGAGGATGTGGAGAAATAGGAACACTTTTACACTGTTGGTGGGATTGTAAACTAGTTCAACCATTATGGAAAACAGTATGGCGATTCCTCAAGGATCTAGAACTAGATGTACCATATGACCCAGCCATCCCATTACTGGGTATATACCCAAAGGATTATAAATTATGCTGCTATAAAGACACATGCACACGTATGTTCATTGCGGCACTATTCACAATAGCAAAGACTTGGAATCAACCCAAATGTCCATCAGTGACAGATTGGATTAAGAAAATGTGGCACATATACACCATGGAATACTATGCAGCCATCAAAAAGGATGAGTTTGTGTCCTTTGTAGGGACATGGATGCAGCTGGAAACCATCATTCTTAGCAAACTATCACAAGAACAGAAAACCAAACACCGCATGTTCTCACTCATAGGTGGGAACTGAACAATGAGATCACTTGGACTCGGGAAGGGGAACATCACACACCGGGGCCTATCATAGGGAGGGGGAAGGGGGGAGGGATTGCACTGGGAGTTATACCTGATGTAAATGATGAGTTGATGGGTGCTGATGAGTCGATGGGTGCAGCACACCAACATGGCACAAGTATACATATGTAACAAACCTGCATGTTATGCACATGTACCCTAGAACTTAAAGTATAATAATAATAATAAATTAATTAAAACAAAAAAAAGAAATTGCAGAGCTTCCAAGTGTTTTCATCCATTCTAATGGGTTACTAGCTGCTAATTTCTCTGCAGCTCCTTTAAGCACTCTAGTTCCTGGCATTAAGGTCAGGTGTGCCTGGGGTACTTTAAATATTTGTTCTTTTAATTTTGCTATATCCAAAAACAAGTTTGTAGAGTGTCCTTCTAGATGCTTTTTTATTTTTTCCTAAATTTTGATCTTATTAAGAGCATTTAATAGTTTCTGCAAATCCTTATGTTTAGCTCCTAGTGCGGGCCATATCATTTGAGGTTGAGGTGCCACTATACTGCCATGGTTCCAGATAATAGGAACTCTTGCCGTACTTCTTATCATTTCTACCATCTGATCATTTTTTTCAAACCATCTGAACATACGGTGACCATGGCACTCAGACTGAGAGGTGCAAATTAAGCTAAATGTCCCCTTAGGGGACCAATTAATAATGATTCCGTAGGAATCATTGTGCAGCACCTCTGCCTGTTCTGCAAAACAATCTTCCTAAACAAGTACATTCATTTTTTCTAACTGGGTCCAATCCTGTTTACAAATTGTTTTTTGAAGGTGATATGCCTCAATTATAGGAGCAGATTTATTATGGTAAATACTGAGATTAGAAAGCATGTGTAACTGTGTCACAGAGTGATTGCATCCAGGCATTATTGCCAGCCTTTGTTGAAGGAATACTCACAGCAGTGGTGATAAGCTCTATCATAGCTACCATTAAATTATTCATTGTCACTGATGGTCCCCTTTTCCTCAGGTTTTCTTCTGCAATCTGTGACAGCTTCTTGATCTGTCCCCAGGTGGGTGGTTGTGTCAGTTCAATGGGTGTTGCTCATGACAGTTGGGGTCCTCCTCAGTGCCAGTCTCAATATGGCTGCAACCAGGGGGTCCTCGGGATCCTCCCGGAGTCTCTTCCTTGGCATCTGGCTCATGATAAGGTTTCAGGTGTCTTGATGGTATCCACATTGGTTGTTGATTTTGGCCTGGAGAAATACAAGCATAACCTCTACCCCAAGTTATTATTTTACCTATTTCCCAACTTTTTGTTATCAGATCTCTCCACCAAATCAGTTGTTCTGTTTCTGTCTTTGAAGCTGGTTTCTGTAGATGCTGTTCAGTTGCTGATAACATCTGACCTTTGGGCAGGCTCAAAAAATTTAAAGTTAATAATGCTAGGTTCAGTTGCATCTGTGGGGTTCCATATTCTCTGTCTCTCCCTTTCTGCTTTTGCAATTGCTGTTTTAGGGAGAGATTCATCTTTCCACTGTGGCTTGTCCTTGAGAATTGTATGGGATACCAGTAATATGTTTAATATTCCACATAGAGAAAAATGTAGCTAGAGCTTGGCTAGTATAGCCTGGGACATTTTCTGTTTTAATAGAAGCTGGAATGCTCATCACCACAAAACACTGCAAAAGGTGATGTTTAACACAGGCAGAAGACTCTACTGATTGGCAGGTAGCCCAGACAAAGTAAGAAAAGGTGTCCACACATACATGTACATAAGCTAGTCTCCCAAACGAGGGAACATGTGTGACATCCATTTGCCAAATAGAGTTAGGTTCCAGTCCTCGAGGATTAACTCCTCCTGTAAAAGATGAGGAATGTACCATTTGGCAAGTTGGGCATCGCTGGATAATAGTTTTAGCTTCTTTCCAGGTAACACTGTATCTGTGTTTGAGACCAGAGGCATTAACATGGGTTAAGAATAATAGTTTTAGCTTCTTTCCAGGTAATACTGCATCTGTGTTTGAGACCAGAGGCGTTAACATGGGTTAAATTGTGAAAGTGTCTAGCATTAGATATCACAGTAGCAACTAGGCGATCAGCCACTTGATTCCCTTCGTTCAAAGGTCCTGGAAGAGGTTTATGAGCTCTAATGTGAGTGATATAAAAAGGATGCGTTCTACTCCTAACTGCTATTTGCAATTGGGTAAATAAAGTCATCAGTTGTTCATCTGTATGAAAACGTAACTGAGAATTTTCAATTAACTGTGTGGAATGAACCACATATGAAGAATCAGAAATCACATTAATAGGCATATCAAAAGCAGTCAATACCTCAATTACAGCTACAAGCTCTGCTTTTTGAGCTGAAGTATAGGATGTCTGGAAAACTTTACTTTTTGAGCCAAAATAAGAAGCTTTACCATTAATAGACCCATCTGTAAAAACATTCTCAGCTGCTTCAATTGGTTTAAATTTAGTTATTTTAGGGAGAATCCAGTTAGTTAATTTCAAAAACTGAAACTGCTTCATTTTAGGACAATGATTATCGAGAATATCCACAAAGTCAGCTAAATGGGTTTGCCAAGTAAGACTATTTATAAAAGCTTGCTGTATTTGTGCCTTTGTGAGAGGGACAATAACTTTTCCAGTATTATATCCATGTAATTTAACAATCTGAATTCGTCCAATCCCTATCATAGTAGTGATTTGATCTAAATAAGGAGTTAGAGTCCGTGAATTAGCATGTGGAAGAAAAAGCCACTCTACTAAGTCCTGTTTTTGGACAATAACACCAGTAGGTGAATGCTAAGTTGAAAAAATTAGCAAATCTAGTGTACTTTTTGTATCTATTCTATTTATCTGAGCCTTATTGACTTACTTTTCAATCAGCTGTAACTCAACCTCAGCCTCCTTTGTTAATTGCTGAGGGCTGGTGAGACTAGGATTTCCTCTAAGTATAGAAAACAGATTACTCATGGCAGAGGTAGGAATGCCTAGAGCAGGTCGTATCCAATTAATATCCCCTAGTAATTTTTGAAAGTCATTTAATGCTTTTAGTTGATCCCTATGTATGGTTACTTTCTGTGGCACAATGGTAGTGTCATTTACTAAGGTACCCAAGTAGGAGTAAGGAGTGGTAGTCTGAATTTTGTCAGGAGCTATAATTAAACCAGCATGAGAAATTGAATTTTGCAAGTGATCATAACATTGGAGTAATATTTCTCTAGTGGGGGCAGCACAAACTATATCATCCATATAGTGAATAATGTAACACTGTGAAAATTTTTTACAAGTAAATTCAATTGCTTGCCCCACATACCTCTGGCAAATTGTTGAGCTGTTTGACATGCCCTGTGGCAACACTTTCCAGTGATAATGTTTAGCAGACTGCAGGTTGTTTACTGCAGGAATTGTAAATGCAAACCATTCACAGTCTTGCTCAGCTAAAAGGATAGTAAAGAAAGAGTCTTTTAAATCTATGACAATTAAAGGCCAATTTTTGGGAATTATAGCAGGAGAAGGCAATCCTGGCTGTAATGCTCTCATAGGTTGTATAAATGAAGTGATGGCTCTTAAGTCAATTAACATTCTCCATTTACCTGATTTTTTCTTTTTTTTCTTTTTTTTTTTTTTAATTTTATTTATTATTATAATACTTTAAGTTGTAGGGTACATGTGCATAACATGCAGGTTTGTTACATATGTATACTTGTGCCATGTTGGTGTGCTGCACCCATCAACTCGTCATTTACATCAGGTATAACTCCCAATGCAATCCCTCCCCCCTCCCCCCTCCCCATGATAGGCCCCGGTGTGTGATGTTCCCCTTCCCGAGTCCAAGTGATCTCATTGTTCAGTTCCCACCTATGAGTGAGAACATGCGGTGTTTGGTTTTCTGTTCTTGTGATAGTTTGCTAAGAATGATGGTTTTCAGCTGCATCCATGTCCCTACAAAGGACACAAACTCATCCTTTTTGATGGCTGCATAGTATTCCATGGTGTATATGTGCCAAATTTTCTTAATCCAATCTGTCACTGATGGACATTTGGGTTGATTCCAAGTCTTTGCTATTGTGAATAGTGCCGCAATAAACATACGTGTGCATGTGTCTTTATAGCAGCATACTTTATAATCCTTTGGGTATATACCCAGTAATGGGATGGCTGGGTCATATGGTACATCTAGTTCTAGATCCTTGAGGAATTGCCATACTGTTTTCCATAATGGTTGAACTAGTTTACAATCCCACCAACAGTGTAAAAGTGTTCCTATTTCTCCACATCCTCTCCAGCACCTGTTGTTTCCTGACTTTTTAATGATCGCCATTCTAACTGGTGTGAGATGGTATCTCATTGTGGTTTTGATTTGCATTTCTCTGATGGCCAGTGATGATGAGCATTTTTTCATGTGTCTGTTGGCTGTATGAATGTCTTCTTTTGAGAAGTGTCTGTTCATATCCTTTGCCCACTTTTTGATGGGGTTGTTTGTTTTTTTCTTGTAAATGTGTTTGAGTTCTTTGTAGGTTCTGGATATTAGCCCTTTGTCAGATGAGTAGATTGCAAAAATTTTCTCCAAGGGGAAAATGTTGGAGCTATGTGCCCATTTTCTAATTGTTCAGCAACTAATTTTTCTAAAGCCTCCAGTTTTTCTTTACTTGGCAGTCATTGTTCCATCCAAATTGGCTTATCTGTTAACCATTTTAAAGGTATTGGTTCTGGAGACTTAACAATGGCTGCTATAAAAAATATTTCCTAATATTTGGTGGGAACTTTGTTTTTCTACTTAAAGCGGTTCTTTCAAACCTTGCAAATTTTTTTCTAGTCCCATACCAGGGACATACCCCATTTCATGCATTGTATGTTGACTTTGAGGGCTATATAATGGTTCTGGAATTAGAACTTGTGCTCCCCATTGTTGTGTAAATCTGTTCCCTATAAATTTATAGGTACAGAAGTTATAATTGGTTGAATAGTCCCAGGTTGTCCATCAGGCCCCTCACAATGCCAAATCTAACTACTTTGATATACTTCAGGGGCTTTACCAACTCCAACTATGTTAAATTGAGTGGGTTGAATTGGTCATGTGGACGACCAGTGCTGTAGAGAAGTGACTGAAATGTCCGCTCCTGTATCTACCAAACCTTTAAATTTCTTTCCTTGAATAGTTATTTCACAAGTAGGACGTTTATCAGTAATTTGATTTACCTAATAACCTGCTTTGCCTTGTTTATTTGTGCTTCCAAATCATCCTGTTCATTTAATTCCACTTTTTCCCATTCCCACATATGGCACAATCAGGAACTGTGCTATGTGCTCTCCTGACTCTGCTTTCCAGGGAACAGAAGTAGATATAACAATTTGAATTTCCCCATTGTAATCCAAATCAATGACTCCTGCATGTATTTGTACGCCTTTTCAGCTTACACTAGACCTTCTAAAAGTAATCCTATTGTTCCTGCTGGCAAGGGTTCACAGACTCCTGTTGGGACCTTTTGTGGGGGTTCCCCAGGCAGAAGGCTCACAGCTTTTGTGCAGCATAAATCTACTGTGGCACTACCGGCTGTGACAGAAGACAGACATTGTACAGGGGTGAAGGAATAGCCTGAGCTGGAAATGCCTCGGTTTAGAATGGGGCCCGGGATGGGCACCTCATGGCTTTTCCCGAAATCAGGTTCCCTTCTTCATCAAACTTAGAGTGACACTGACTAGCCCAATGTTTTCCTTTTTTACATTTTGGACATATTTCAGGATAAGCAGTTTTCCTTTTTCCCCTATCTGGCGGCCTGACTCGCTGATTTTTTCTACATTCTTTTCAGTATGAATAGTTTGTTTAAATTCTGAATAATTTAAAAGGAAAAGGCTCAAATGTAGATATAATATTTCCCTGTTGATCTAGGGGGTGTTTTCTAACAGGGAACTGCCAGGCCTCTAAATCATCCTCTTGTCTAGCTTGCTGAATTCCTGCCTGAATAGAACTAAGAGTGATCGCTCAAGGCGCTGCTTAAACAGTCACTGGGGCAACTACTTTTCATCCAGTGTCCTCTGGGAAAGAAAGATCTGGAGGGTCTTTTTCTTCAAAATAATTATGAGAGGGTGCAGAAGGGTAGGGATGAACCTCTCCTTCCTTTGCTGCTTTAGCTTTAGCTGGCAAATAAACATGCTCTGTAACATCTTCTGTTACTTTGCTATGCTCTTGTTCCTCCTCCTCATCGGAGGAGGAGGAAAAGTTCCAAGGTGAAATGAACCAGACCCCATAACTGACACATTGTTACCCTGATGCTTCCTAGCTCCCCTTCTTACTCACCACAGGGATTGCTTTAAGAGTATTCAGGTGTCCTCCAGCTAGTTTTCCATTCCAACTGTTGCTCTGGTGACCATTCGACCTAGATTTGAGCCCTCACAAATGGACACCACTTGCAGAGACCAGCTCGGTCTGGGAGACCCTAACCCCATGGCACTAGAGGAATTAAAGACACACACACAGAAATATAGAGGTGTAAAGTTGGAAATCAGGGGTCTCACAGCCTTCAGAGCTGACAGCCCCAAACAGAGATTTACCCACATATTTTTTAACAGCAAACCAGTCATTAGCATTGTTTCTATAGAAATTAAATTAACTAAAAGTATCCCTTATGGGAAACGAAGGGATGGGCCAAATTAAAGGACGGGATTGGGCTAGTTAACTGCAGCAGGAGCATGTCCTTAAGGCATAAATCTCTCATGCTATTGTTTGTGGCTTAAGAATGCCTTTAAGTGGTTTTTGGCCCTGGGAGGGCCAGGTGTTCCTTGCCCTCATTCCTGTAAACCCACAACCTTCCAGTGTGAGTGTTAGGGCCATTATGAACATGTTACAGTGCTGCAGAGATTTTGTTTATGGCTAGTTTTGGGGCTAGTTTATGGCCAGATTTTGGGGGTCTTGCTCCCAACATGGAAGTGCCATTTACAGGACATCCAGAGAATTTCACAAAAGAGAAATGCAGAAAATAGCACTCTATTTCTGTGGTTATTTAAGCTATTTCAACATACGAATTTTGTTATAAAAGAAATATATTTGTTCCCATTAGCTATATAGGGATAGCATAACACAAGCTTTTATGGAATTTGCAATTCAGAAAAACTCTTCTTGTAATAATGCACAGTGTTTAGGTAGGCATTCATTGTACAACTGGCTTTAGTAAAAGACTCAGCCATAAATGGAGCCTTTTCAGTGTACAAAACTGATTAAATACTGGGTTAAGAGAACTATGCTGTTTACTTGCTCAGTAGCTTCATTCATAAAAAGAGTGGAATTTTGAGATTTTCATTTCTCTAACCTTTTTACAGGCACATTTTTTGCATTGCCAAATAAAAAGCAAATCCAGAATGAGTACGGAGAGACTTTTACTCAAAAGGATTATTGCAAGGGAAGGGAGAAGGACTACCAGATTAGGGAGAATGGTGGCTGTAAGGCCTGCCAGTGTTTCAAGAATTAGGCAGAATTTTTTTTTTTTTTTTTTTTTTTTTTTTTTTTTCCACAGAGAGCAGAAAACAAGGCTTGAAAGAACCCAGTGTTGGGGGAAGTAGGATGAAAGGGTGGTATAAGATAATAGTAGATCACAGAATGTTTTACCCTGAGACCAGACTATTATGAGGAGGGTTTCTCTGTTGTCTCAGGCTGAGAATAGACCAATGTTCAGTGGCCTGGAGGAAGGAAAGAAGCTTAAATTACGTTAACAGGTATTTTATTCCCGTTGATCTTTGGGGATAAAACATTTCAGCCAATCATTTGTAAGGCAAAAAAAAAAGAGAGAGAGAGAGAGAGATTTGGAGGGACTTTATCAAGTCTTGTCATCAGTTAAGCAAGGAATGGGCCATTGTTGAATCTTATCAAAGTCATACAAGGAAGGATGGTTCTTTTCAGTAATCCATTTTGCAAAACAACAAAAAAAAATGATAGGATCGTTTTAACTTGAGTTGCTTCCTGAGAGCATGAGGCTTATGAAAAATTCCAGATAGTTAGCATGATAAAAGGGTCCTTAAAAGTTATAGCTTTATTTTAAAGTTATTGTAAAAGAGGCCTAATTAGGTTAAATAACTTCTTTCAGGTCAAAAAGCAAGTCAACAGCAGAGTAAAGTCAGGACTATATTTATTTCTTCTCCTTCCAAGAATACAGTTTTGCCAGAGATGATCTAGATTTTGAGAGGACTGAAATTTGTACAATTTGAGAGTCCACTTCAAAGAGAAGTATTCAAGAGAAAGAATACAAAATAGCTAATAAATTAGATATAAAAGTAAATACTTATGTAGAATATGAGAAAAAATGATAAGAAATTACACATTTTAACAGACAACCTGTAGGAGAAAAATTTGTAATTGTAAATTCCTTTAAATTGAAGACACACAGCTTATCTTCTAATCTTCATTGTAGAAGTTTTGATTAGTGTCAAAGATATCAGCATTTCATACAAAAAGAGCAAAAAATAAATCTTTTCTTCATTATGTTTATTTGATTCCCTCCTTCATATTAATTTGGATGACCAAAAAAAAAAAATAAAAACTTTATTACTTCTATTCAAAATTTATCTTTTCTTTAATTTTTAGTATGTTCTTTCTACTATTTTTTCCAGGGATCACCAGAATTCACTAGGACAAGATATCCCCAGTATATAAAGACGTGATTCAATACATTGAGATACACAACACAAGGGACTTCACACAAATTTGTGCATTTCACAAGTTTTTTTCTTCTCTACCATCCATATTCTTCCAGTGTTGTGGAACATGTTCATATTACTATAGAACATCTTTCTCTGCTCCTTCTTGCCACCATGCCAGGTGAGTTGGCACAGCATACTTCAGATATATTTTTGGAAGCCATTCCTATGCTGAAACAATTGGTAGCAGTTTATGCAAAGAAATGGCTCAAAGCACAGCAATAAATTGTAGTACAGTAGATAATGCTTTTCCCAAGTATAGTACAAGATTGTGGTGCTCATTATTAGGATAGTTTTGCTGACTTAGTCTCAAAGACTGGGGCGTATTCAATGCAAAATATTCACCAAAAAAGAATAATTGATGTGACACATAGGTTACTTTAAAAATCTACTAATTTTTCTGTGATCCACAAAGTAGCTTGAATTTTTATAGAGTTGTTTATAGATGAACGTGTTATTAAGAATTCTCTGTAGTTTTGTAAAAATGCAACTTACTAGTAAAATTCACCTGAACTTCAGAGAAACAAATTAGAGGTCTTCTGAAATTCCCACTTCTCAAATTATTATGTGAATATGTGCCTATTATAGAAATACTTATAAATGACCTCGTCCTGTGGTAATATTGTAGAGACTGAGAAACAGCCAACTGCTCTTCACAATAACAGCAAATAGAGGTATTTACTTTTTTAATTAGGGCCAATTCTTCAGATGTGATCCAGTACAAACATGTAAATATTTATGTAATAACCGCAACTTCAGCAAAGTGCCATCTAGATAAGTGACAAAGACCTATACAGTTGCTATTTCTTTAGTCTGTATTTTCTTCTATTACAGTTCTAACAGGTCTCTAAAAATAATCAACTCTACAATGTGAGAAATTAACATTATATAATACATTTTTTAATGTTCCATTTTGTACATCATTTTGGATATTTGCATTTTATCCAGAATATTATATTAAGGATTGTCCAAGTATTCTCATCAAATAATATTGGCATGAATAAGGAACACTACAAATAGTCCAAAGAGTTTCAGTCTTGAGTTGTTGCTGTTTTGTTTTGTTTTTTTTTTTTGGCTTTTTGCTTTTTTTTCCTCCAATAAGGAAGATCAACAGTAATTATATATACAACCAAGCAGTCTTTGAGTTTATCAGGAGGGGAAGCTAACAGCTAAGTTTACCTCTCAGCTGATGTAATCATGTTTTGGACAAAACATAATTTAAACCAACTAAGATCCAAAAAGACAAATATATCACATAATAATAAATGATTCAATTAAACAGGAAAATCTAACTATTATAAATATATGTGCACCTAACACAGGAGCACCCAGATACATGAACAAAGTTCTTAGAGACCTTCAAAGAGATTTAGACTCCCACACAGTAATAGTGCGAAACGTTAACACACCACTGACCAAAAAGATTAGACAGATCATCAAGACAGAAAATTAACACATATATTCAACATCTGTACTCAGCACTGGATTGAATGGACCTCATAGATATCTACAGAACTCTCCACCCCAAAGCAGCAGAATATACATTCTTCTCATTGCCACATGGCACATTCTCTAAAATCGATATCAATTTTAATTAATTTTAATAATCTGAAGTAAAACACTCCTCAGAAAATGCAAAAGAACTGAAATCAAAACAATCTCTTGGACCACAATACAATCAAATGAGAAATTAAAAATAAGAATAAGAAAATTCACTCAAAACCATGCAATTACATAGAAATGGAATAACCTACTCCTGAATGAATTTGAGGTAAATAATAAAATAAAGTGGAAATCAAGATGTTCTTTGAAACTAATGAGAACAAAGACACTACATATCAGAATCTCTGGGAGAAAGAAAGATTCTTTCTGTATGGTTAGAAAAAGCTAACCCAGAGTTAAGAAGAAATTTATGGCCAGGTGCGGTGGCTCACCCCTGTAATCCCAGCACTTTGGGAGGCCGAGGCAGGCGGATCACAAGGTCAGGAGATCGAGACCACGGTGAAACCCCGTCTCTACTAAAAATACAAAAAATTAGCCGGGCGCGGTGGCGGGCGCCTGTAGTCCCAGCTACTTAGGAAGCTGAGGCAGGAGAATGGCCTGAACCCAGGAGGCGGAGCTTGCAGTGAGCTGAGACCGCGCCACTGCACTCCAGCCTGGGCGACAGAGCGAGACTCCGTCTCAAAAAAAAAAAAAAAAAAAAAAGAAGAAGAAGAAATTTATAGCACTAAATGCCCATATCAAGAAGTTAGAAAGAACTCAATTTAAAAACGTAAAATAACTAGAGATCCAAGAGCAAACAAATCTCAAAGATAGCAGAAGACAAGAAATAACTAAAATCGGCTGGGTGCAGTGGCTACTGTCTGTAATCCCAGCACTTTAGAGGCCGATGCGAGCTGATCACTAGAGCTTAGGAGTTTGAGACCAGCCTGGTCAACAAGGTGACACCCCATCTGTATTAAAAATACAAAAATTAGCCAGATGTGGTAGCACACACCTGTAATCCCAGATACTTGAGATGCTGAGGCACAAGAATCGCTTGAACCCAGGAGATGGAGGTTGCAGTGAGCCAAGAACATGCCATTACACTCCAGCCTGGGTAACCGCGTTACACTCTGTCTCAAAAAATAAAATAAAAAATAAAAAAATAAAAAATAACCAAAATGAAGGCTGGGTACTGTAGCTCACACCTGTAATACCAGCACTTTAGGAGGCCAAGGCAGGCAGATCACTTGAGGTCAGGAGTTTGAGAACAGCCTTGGCAACATGGTGAAACTGAATCTCTACTAAAAGTTTAAAAAATTAGCTAGAGGTGTTGGCACATGCCTGTAGCCCCAGCCATGCAGGAGGTGGAGGCAGGAGAATCACTTGAACCCGGAAGTCAGAGGCTGCACTGAGCAGAGATTGTGCCACTGCATTACAGCCTGGGTGACAGAGCAAGATCCTGTCTCAAAAATAAATAAATTAATTAATTAATTAATTAAATAAAAATAACCAAAATCAGAGCTAAACTGAAGGAGATAGTGACGCACACAAAAAACTTCAAAAGATCAACAAACCAGGAACTGGGTTTTTTGAAAAGTAAAATAAAATAGATAGACTACTAGCTAGACTTATAAAGAAGAAAAGAGAGAGGATTCAAATAAACAATAAACATAGTCAGAAATGACAAGTGGGATAATAACACTGACTTCACAGAAATGCAAATAACAATCAGAGAGTATTGTATACACCTCTATGAACACAAAATAGAAAATCCAGAAGAAATTGATGAATTCCTGGATACATACAGCCTCCCGAGAATAACCGGTAAGAAATCGAACCTCTGAACAGACTAATAACAAGCTCTGAAATTGAGTAGGAAATAAATAGCCTACCAATCAAAAAAAGCCAAGAATGAGACAGATTCACAGCTGGATTATGCCAGATGTACAAAGATTTGCTACCATGCCTGCTAAAACTACTACAAGAAATTGAGGAGAAGTGACTCTTCTCTAATGCATTCTATGTGGCCAGGATCATCCTGATACCAAAACCTGGCAGAGACACAACACAAAATGAAAACTTCAGGCCAATATTCATGACGAAAATCAATGCAAAAATCCGCAACAAAATAATGGCAAACCAAATACAACAGCACATCAAAAAGCTTATAGACCATGATCAAGGAGGCTTTTTCCCCAGGATGCAAGGCTGATTCAACACGTGCAAAACAATAAATGTGATTCATCACATAAACAGAACTGAAGACAAAAAACAGACAATCATCTCAACAAATGACAAAAAGACTTTTGATAAAATTCAACATCGATTAATGTTAAAAACTCACAACAAATTAGGTATTGAAGAAAAATACTTGAAAATAATAAGAGCCATCTATGAGAAACCCACAGCCAAAATCATACTAAATGGGCAAAACCCGGACACATTCCCCTTGAAAACGAGCATAAGACAAGAATGCCCTCTCTCACCAATATACTAGTAGTGTTAGACATCCTGACCAGCACAATCAGGCAAGAGAAAGAAATAAAGGGCAGCCAAATAGGAAGAGAGGAAGTTCAACTATCGCTGTTTGCAGATGACATAATCCTATAACTAGAAAATTCCATAGTTTCAGCCCAAAAGCTTCTTAAGCTGATAAACAACTTCAGCAAAATCTTAGGATACAGAAACAACGTGCAAAAATTAATAACATTCCTGAGAGCCAAATCAGAATCAAATTCCGATTCGCAATTGCCACAAACAGAATAAAATACCAGCTGGGCGCGGTGGCTCATGCCTGTAATCCCAGCACTTTGGGAGGCCGAGGCAGGCGGATTGCCTGAGGTCAGGAGTTTGAGAACAGACTGTCCAACATGGTGAAACCCAGTCTCTACTACAAATACAAAAAAATTAGCCAGGCGTGGTGGCATGCGCCTGTAATCCCAGCTACTCGGGAGGCTGAGGCAGGGGAGTTGCTTGAACCAGGGAGGTGGAGGTTGCAGTGAGTCCAGATCGAGCCACTGCACTCCAGCCTGGGTGACAGAGTGGGACTCTGTCTCAAAATAAATAAATAAATAAATAAATAAATAAATAAATAAATAATAAAATACCTAGGAATACAGCTAACAGCAAAAGATCTCCACAAGGAGAATTACATACCACTGCTCAAAGAAATCAGAGATGGGCCTGCCTGGTGGCTCACGCCTGTAATCCCAGCACTTTGGGAGGCCGAGACGGGCAAATCACGAGGTCAGGAGTTCGAGACCATCCTGGCTAACACGGTGAAACCCCGTCTCTACTAAAAAATACAAAAAAAAAAAAAAATTCTCAAAAGGCAAGGTAATTTGCATATTGTGTCAAACTACCCACAGTGATTACATTATACCATCGCATAATAGATCTTTGCATATTTATTAATGAGGTATATTGGGAATAATATTTCCCTCTAAAATTTTAGCTGCCTGCGTATAATTATAAATATAAATCAATATGAATCCGTAAGTGTTATTTTGATAAGTGATAAGAATGTTATGAATCCATTATTTACTAATTTGAAACTTTCAAAAAGTCAGTAACTATCCAAACGTATATGTTATAATAAACTGACAGCCAATATATTGCATTATCTGTATGTTCCCTTGTTTTCATTTACAATTTTTATTTCAATTGTTTGTAAAATTATCACATTGCCAATAAAGCAGACCTCTTACTGCATGTTTTTCATTGAATGTGTAAGAAACAAATGGTAATATTTATATGAAAGGATAATGAGTAATCTACTTCATGCATTTCTGTATAGTTATCTTTTTAAAATATTAATGATTGTTTTAATGTTGACACATATCTCAGGATTATTTTAGGTTTAAAACAAATAAAACCTACCTTACTTTATGTTGTTGACACTCATTTTGTCACATAATTTTTTTTATTCATCTTGTTATTTAATGCAGTGCTAGGCTTTAAATAGATATTTCACTGAAGCAATAATTGTACTAAAGGAATTTTGTTTAGTAACTAGATTGTATATCCTTCTTGAATATCATACGGGTTGGTATAAATTAATTTGAAGTAATATTGCAGCATACTTTTAATGTGATTTTGTGGTAGGATGCAAAACAAATGATAATTGAATTATTCTATTTAAATGAGAGCAGAGCTTAACTTCTAGTCATGGACATACTTTATATTTTTTAAACCAGAGGAAGGTAAAGGTTGAAACTCGGTACATATATATCTCTAATACTTTTTATAAATTGTAAGTTAGAACAATTGAAATTTAGATGGCAAACGTTTTATAATTTGATTAAATCTAATAGTTATTTTATCTTTCATGCATTGAAAATCAGGCAGAAATCAAAGTAATATCCTTATGTAGATATTTCAGATCAAAGAAGACAGATCTTGTTATTCACAGTAGTAATATATAAATATAAAATACAGATTCATATGATCAATACTAAGGGAAAAATATAGGTAATACACATAAGCATACACATACATATGTATACATGATTGTACTTGAAAAGCCAATATGTTTTACAAATGATTGAAAGAAATAATTTTATTTTGAGACATCATAAAAAAATTATATTCTTCATTAAAATTATCTATCATTTTCTTGGAATGTACTTTTCATGAAATAGAATTTTATACTATTCAACAGAGTTTTAATCTCAAGCCCCATTAGGTTTCTTTAAAAGATGAAGAGAATATCTTTTTCAATTAGAAACCTGCACCAGTTTTTAAATGGTGTCAAGCAATTCCACGATTCCAACAGTTTAACTGAGCTGCTGAAATGGCTTGGTGCGGGGACTGTGTGTCAAGGGAGGGTAGGTTACTTGGCATGTTCCTTTTCTATCTATGTTATGTATAACTATAGTGAATATGAAGGAAACAGCAAAGTAGACTGATGAATTATACACTGTGCTTGCTGTATATACTTGCATTATGTTATTTAATCGGACTTTATTCTTCACAGGAACCCTGTCATGAAGCCATGAAGCTAGATTTTTTTTTTTTTTTTTAATGAGAACAAAGTAAGATTCAGGTAACTTCAAATGTATTTTCCAGGTCTGAGTCTAATCTAACTCCAAAGCTTATAAGCAGCTCCTAGAGGATGTCTCCCTAATGTAAAGTTAAAAATGTAACTTTACATTACTAAAGTAATGTAAAGTAATGACTGGTGAGGTAAAATGTATTCATCTTCAGAAAAGGACTTTTAAAAATAAAAAAATATGTAGCCTGAAGATACAGATCTTGAATAAACAAGGAAAAAAACTTTAGTACTGCCTATTGCTATTCTGCATTTTAATTATAACATTATTTAGATATGTAAATGTAACAGTATTCTGTCCATTGTTTTCTAACTTTTATAAATGCTAGTGTTTGACTGCTTTTAGTGAAAGTTTTGGGATACAGTACTATAATTGCTGAAATCATATTATTTAATGATTTCTTAAAGCGTATTATATTTTATTTACTAGCACATGAAGTTTTAGTATTCTATGGGATGAATCAATTTTAGATTATTTCTTGTTAGAGAAGAAGATATTTTTATTTGAAATATTATACCCTTCCTTTTAACAAGTAGCAGAAGAGATCAAATGCATTAAACACAAATCTTATTTTAGTTTCATCATACTAGACATATTTATTTCATATGAAGTTAACCATTTAAATCTTTAAGTTTTTTATAAAATAATTTAAGTAATGGTGTTTTAAAGCAAAAAACTAAGTATGAGTATAGTCTATAAAGCAAGGAAGCATGATGACCCTTGTCTGTGTGTGCATTCATCAAACCTGAATAGTTACTGTGAAGAGTAAAAGGATGCTTCATAGAAGAATAATGTAATTGAAGGGAAAAAGAGTGAACTCTGCGCATGTACAGCTTGCTCTACGCCAAACCTTAACCTCAGGGTCACAGACATTCCTCCCCTGAAGAACGAAACTCAGCATTGCAATATCATGGGAAATGGAAAAATCTCATGAGAAATTATGGCTTCCAGCTGAACTACCAGTTCTGTGCCCCTATCTAAGGGCAAACTTAGTCATAATCTTGGAACCTACACTTTTTTCTACAACTGAATCTTCTACTCCATATTTAATCTCACTCTGACATTAGGTTCAATACCTCCATTTTGTACATTTTTATGACAAAACCTCTACAAACAGAGAATACTCCCATTCCTAGGGTGATTCATTTTAGTGATTTCAAAGGGCATGTGTGGTGATGACTGTCAGTTTCTCTGCTCATTCTTCACCCACTTTTTGGGAAGACTCTTTTGAAACTTGGTTGTTCTTTTCTGAAATCAAAACGATCATGATAGTCTATATTCTCTTCTCATTATCAATATAAAAATAATCTATTTGTTTATTTTAAAAATTACATTTTGGGGGCATTCTTATAATTATAGTTCTTTTTTTTTTTTTTTCTTTTTTTTTTTTTTTCTTGCCAAACTGTATAACAAGTTTTAAGAACATTTTGGAAGTTTAAAAATTTGGAGGGAGTAGACCAACTCTTCTCAAATAGGAGTTGGTTAAAGAAATGTGCAAAAATGCATATGATGGAACACTTTACACTCATTTAAAATGATGATGGAGCTCTGTATAGACACAAAAGTTATCCATAAGTTTACTAAGAAAGAAGAAATAAACTCACAAAATCACCTACGGTAGAATCCATTCTTTAAAAGTATTTTATAAGCAGATAAGAAACAAAAAATACATACTGCTAAATATTGTTGTTGGTTACCCCAGGGAAGTGACATTTTGAGTGATTTTTGTTTTCTTATTCTTTTTTAACCTGACCACATATCTGTTTTTTTTCAGTGACCTTATATTTATTTTTTGTTATTATAAGAAAACAAAACACAACTCTCTGACTTGCATTGAACCAAGAAGTTTAATAATTGAAATTCAAAGATCATTAACCATTGTTTGCATCTTAACAGATTGAGTAGTTAATTACTCTAAGACTATATCCATTCAATGTGTCTTACTGTGGTCTGAATGGTAATAATTGTATTAATTAAAGAGATAGATCATAAATCAAAGAATGAGTAATGAGTGGGATCACAAGTTCAGTTATTTTAGTAATTCAGTGGCAGACCAAATGGCATGCATAGTAACATGCTACATGGACACTTACTCTCCTTTTCCATAAACCTGAGAAATATCAATAATAAAAAAGTAAATGGATCTCACTGCAGAAATTCTATAGTACCCTCATATTTCGTTCCAGTGTTATTCTCTGGTCTGGAGAAAATTCTGTGTGTGTGTGTGTGTGTGTTTGTGTGTGTGGTTATTGTGATGAATCACAGGTTATTTGCAAAGTATTAAATGTCTTTTTAAAACTTCATTAATAACTGTTGCTTAATCAATTAATGGAATCCTCTGCCCCAGGTTGTTTACTACTCTTTCCCCTCTTTCCATTAGATTAGTTTCTGTATCATGAACTATGACAGAATAGCATAGTCGTCAAAATATTTTCTTCTAAAATATTATAAAAAGGGTAATTAGTGTTTTCATTTTTAGACCAAATAAGCGTATCAGCTCTGATATAGCTGAGTAGCTTTTGAAAAATTTCATAAACAATAGCTAATAAGTTTTAAGGATAAGACAGCAAATTTAACAGAAGTATAAATAGAGTAACCAGTAGTAAGAAGTACACCCAGGACTATGAAAACTGTCCAACAGGGAAGATAGTTCTCATAGAGAAATGAAAATTGAATTTTTAATTGCCTATTAATCACATTGGAACATAGGTTAATCATTCAGTGTTTACTGAGTGCAATGAAAGGTAAGGTATAGCTTTTCTGCCCAAAGATTTCCAGAGTAGTAACTCACATAAATCACTTATCATATTTCTTACAGGTAGTCTTCTTTTATGTTTACGTTTCATTTATCTTTGACTTCATTAAGCCAAGTTTCTCCTTGCTCTTATGTTAATCCTCTGTTTTTTGCTATCCCTTGTATGTTTTGTCTACTTTTATTTCATATGTTATCTGAGCTGAGAATCAGCTCTGCTCTTTATGCTACCTCTCCTCCATCACCTAGGCTTTTATCTTCTTTCCCTGCCACGATGACTCCCTGTATATTATTTCTGTGCTTTAACATTGCATTGTTTCTTTTTACATGGTTTGACAAAATGGAATAGTTTAAAAACGTAGAAAATGTGTTATTATCTTTGCAACCACATTTTGTTTTTGTTAAAGGGTGCAATTCTTTTATTCCAAGTTTTTGTGGTTTCTTTACTTGGTATTCCTTAATTTCTCTCCTTCTTCCATGACCTACACTGCCCCTGACAATTTTAATAAAATCATTTTTTACCTTGTCTCTTGCTTTTTCCCTTCACTTAATTTTACCTTTTAAAGATCCCTGTATTAACACTAGCATAATCCATTGTCAGAGCAGTGCAAGCTTTCATTGTCCTCCAATGAAAATAAACAATCAAACAAACAAGATGAAACAGAATAAATTTAAAAGAAAATCAAAGCCGGGCGCGGTGGCTCACACCTATAATCCCAGCACTTTGGGAGGCCCAGGTGGGTGGATCACGAGGTCAGGAGATCGAGACCACGGTGAAACCTCGTCTCTACTAAAAATACAAAAAATTAGCTGGGCGTAGTGGCGGGCGCCTGTAGTCCCAGCTACTCGGGAGGTGAGGCAGGAGAATGACGTGAACCTGGGAGGTGGAGTATGCAGTGAGCTGATATCGCACCACTGCACTCCAGCCTGGGTGACAGAGCAAGACTCCATCTCAAAAATAAATAAATAAATAAATAAATAAATAAATAAATATCAAAATTGCTTTTAGAACATTGCTTTTTGAAAGTCTTCATCTAATGGATACTTCTTACTCCTAACACTAACTTCATTTTATAAACTACTTTTAGGGGGAAAAAACCCCCAAGCATAAACCTTTGTGATCGTGGATTACACATTAGTTTCTCAGATATGATATCAAATGCATAAGGACCAACAACACATAAACTAGACATTATCAATGTTAAAAATGTTGAACTTCAAGGAATTCCGTCAAGAAAGTAAAAAGGCAACCCATCTAGTGAAAAATGTTTTGCAAATCATATATCTATAAAAGGAACTTGTAACTAGGATATATAATTCTTATAACTCTACAGTAAAAAGACAAAGAAGCTGAATATACATTTTTCATATAAGATTTAGGAAGGACAAATACACACATGAAAAGATGCTCAACATTATTAGTGGTAAGGAAAATGAAAATCAAACCACAATGAGATACTACTTCAAATACACTGTGATGCTTGTCATTAGAAAGATAGATAATAACAGGTGTTGTCGAGGATGCAGAGAAATGGGATTCTTCATACATTACCGACAGGAATGTAAAATTGTTCAGCCCCTTTGAAAACAGTCTGGTCGTTCCTTAGGTAGTAACATATAATTCAGCAATTCCATTCCAAGGTATATGCCAAAAATAAATTAAAACTTTTTTCCACACTACAGTCTTTATAAAATATTAATGGCTACATTATTTTTAATATAAAAAATAGAAACAGCTCAATTGTCCATCAAGTGATAAATGGACAAATAAAATATGGTATATTCATACAATATGTCTTCGTTCATTCAGGCTGCTATAACAAAATACCTTAGACTTCTTAGTTTATACACAACAGAAATTTATTTCTCGCAGTTCTGGGGACAGAGAAGTCCAAGTACAGGATGTCAACAGTGTCTGGTGAGGTCTTGCTTCTCATAGTGCCTTCAAGCTCTGTCTTCACATGATTAAAAGAACAAACAAGCTCCCTCAAGCCTCTCTTATTGGGGTACTAATCCCATTTATGAGAGCTCAGTCCTCATGATCTAATCACCTTCCAAAAGCCACGCCTCTTAATGCCATCACCTTGGTGGTTAGTTTTCAGTGTATGTATTTTTTGGGGACACAAACATTCAGACCATAGCACAATAGAATGTTATTCAGCAATATGAGGGAAAGACATGCTGATGTATGCTACAATGTGGATAATCCTTCAAAACATTATGCTAAGTGAAAGGGTAGCACAAGAGATCACATAGTGTATATTTCTACTTATGTGAACTATCTACAATAGGTAAATATAGAGACCAAAAGTAGATTATTTTGTGCTTAAGAATAGGGTGGATGGGCCGGGCGCGGTGGCTCAGGCCTGTAATCCCAGCACTTTGGGAGACCGAGGTGGGAGGATCACGAGGTCAGGAGATCGAGACCATCCTAGCTAGCATGGTGAAACCCCATCTCTACTAAAAATACAAAAAAATTAGCCAGGCGTGGTGGTGGGTGCCTGTAGTCCCAACTACTCGGGAGGCTGAGGCAGGAGAATGGCGTGAACCCAGGAGGTGGAGCTTGCAGTGAGCCGAGATTGCGCCACTGCACTCCAGCCTGGGTGACAGAGCCAGACTCTGTCTCAAAAAAAAAAAAAAAGAATAGAGTGGATGGAAAGATTTGGAGGATGATCACTAAAGGTTGCGTGGTTTCTTTTTGAGTTACTGAAATATTCTGGAGTTAGACAGTGGTAACTGTTTTACAACTCTGCAAATGTACTAAAGGTCATTGAATTGTATAATATATGAATCATATCTTCCCAACGTTGTTATAAAACAAAACAGCTAGAACAGGTCAGTGTTTGTCCAAGTCTTCAATATTCACTACCCCTTCCCCTCTTTTCATAAATGACATGAATCAGCAACAAACCAATGTAATATGAAGCACTAAAGAGTAATAGAGGCCAAAAGAGAAGCTAGAAGCAAGAAAGTGGTGGATCATGCTGAGAAGAGATTATATTCCACTAGACCTCAGGCAACAACAAACAATACGTTCTTCTAACATGTACATTTACTGCAAGTTAGCAAACTCATTCAATGTTCAGGAAATGTCTCTTTGCCCACTATACCTGATCTCCCAGCTCCAAAATGACCTCAAGTCTCTTGATAACTTTATTCTATTCATTTACCATTCAAAACCACCCTTGGCTCTAAAGTCTCTAAGTTTCATATCCAGCCAAATCTTAGATATATCATATTAGTTATTCTCTTGCCATTTCTATTGACTGTCTTTTCTCAACATCATGTGCCTTAAGTCAATAATTCTCTATTACTACAACCATCAAATTCTCTTTTCCTACACCTTAGCTTCTGAGCACTTCTGGGCCCCTGTGACATCATAGTTTCCAATATTGAATGACTCTTTATTGCTGTCATTCAGACTTATATGTGTTTGTATCATGCTTTCTCATTATTTATAATTTGTTTTCAATTTGTATTGTTTTCCTCATTCCACCACACTGAATGACTTCAGATGATTTGTCAGAAATGCACAGGAAATCTGGAGGCAATAGAGGAATATTTATCTTATATTTTTGCCCATTACTCTACAAACTAATCTCATGTACAGGTACCAACTTTTTGGGTTTTTTAAATTATTTAATTATCTTGTTCTAGTCCATGCATGATGTCTTCACCAAATTTGGTTCCAACTCTTTACCTCCAGCTTTTATTAATGACCCCAATTATATGCTAATCTTAAACTTTTTTATTTTCTCTTTCCCTTGAGCATATACATTTTCTTCGTCCTCCCATTAAACACACACACACACACACACACACACACACACACACACACAAAAGCAAAGAAAACTCAGGCCTTCTCTATCTTGCCTGCAATGTTTCTTACATTTTGAGCTAATATTTATGACAGAATAGGTTGTATTCCTGCTCTATCTTTTCTTCTTGCTTTCTTTATTCCTCCACCTTCTATTACTTCATTTATATATTCATTCATACAGCCAATTTATATTTGCTAACACCTATTTTATTACAAAGAATATTTTAAGTTCTGGAGATACAAAAGTTTTTTGTTTGTTTGTTTGTTTGTTTGTAAAGGGGATTTGAAAGGGAAACTGGGTTATAGTCAGAGGTTTTTTTTGTTTGTTTGTTTGTTTTTTCCATTTTGGATAAGTTTGGATAAATACTATGTTTGTGTGTTGTTATGAATAATGCAATCTGGAGTAAAAAGTTATGCATTATGGGTAATAACTGCTTGAAAAATAATCTTCACTAGGTGAGAAGGAGTGTGATAAATGCATAAATGGAGGAGTTGGACTTTGCTAAGGTCTCCATAGTAACAATACAGAAAAGTATATGGGTTTAGGTAAGCTATAAAGTAAATATGATTTTATAATCTTGTGGAAGTTCTCTTTTGATTTTTTCTCTTTTGTCAACGATGCAGGATGTAAGATAATTAGCTAAAAATCAAAATGAAGAAGAGGGTAGGGAAATTATATTGAATGTTTTAAGAGACAGGCAAAGAGTGTGAAATAGTTAACTAGGAATGTGAGAGAGTAAATGGGTTAGACAATAACAGGATTTACTTGAATTCAGGTTATAAATTTGAACTTTGACTAGAAGGCATGATTGTGTGTATCTTTGTGTGCATTCCTCAGCCACATTTACTTATTTGCTTAATACATTATAGAAAATCGTAGGATTTGTGTTCAACCTAATACTTTTACTATGTAGGAATTAATATAAGCGTACTTATATTAAACACCTTAAACACCTGTGCGAGTGTTTCCTTAGAATAGATACCCCACAATACAGTTGCTTGGTAATAGCAAATGAAATATTACAATTATTGACAGGCACTGTGACACATGCCTGTAGTCCCAGTTACTCAGGAGTTGAAGTGGCAGGATTATTTGAGTCCAGTTCAAGACAAGTCCGGGCAATATAGTAAGACCCTGTCTCATATTTAAGCTAAAAACATTTAAGATAAAAATCTTAAATGCTTAGTTTTTTCACCCATTCACATGAAATATTTGTATTATTTCAGTTCCTTAATGATCTCGGGTAAAGTTTTAGTGTGTTTTGCCAAAGTTTGATAAATAAAAACAAACAAAAACAATTATAATTATTAAATAGCTACTGCCAAATTGTTCTTCAAAATGGTTTGTACCAATTTATAATGCATTCTCACTAGATGCATGTAAGGCGGGAGTACCTATTTCCCCACATTTTAGCCAATGCAACACATATTTTTTCACTCATTAATCTATTTCTTTTTTTTGTTTTAATTTATTTATTATTATTATACTTTAAGTTGTAGGGTACATGTGCATAACGTGCAGGTTTGTTACATATGTATACTTGTGCCATGTTGGTGTGCTGCACCCATCAACTCGTCATTTATATCAGGTATAACTCCCAATGCAGTCCCTCCCCCCTACCCCCTCCCCATGATAGGCCCCGGTGTGTGATGTTCCCCTTCCTGAGTCCAAGTGATCTCATTGTTCAGTTCCCACCTATGAGTGAGAATATGCGGTGTTTGGTTTTCTGTTCTTGTGATAGTTTGCTAAGAATGATGGTTTCCAGCTGCATCCATGTCCCTACAAAGGACACAAACTCATCCTCTATTTCTTTTCTAATTGATTTCTAAGAACTTTTTACATTCTGAATACTAATATCTTGTCTTTTATTTCCATTGCAAATACTTCTTTACAAATTTATTTTGAGCTACAGGATTTTAACTCTATTCCTTCTAAGCATATAGCCAATTAACCAGGCCATTTATTGAATAAACTGTCCCTTCCTTATTGACTTGAAATTTTAATTTTAATACAGAAAAATCCTTATAAACACATTGGCCTGTTTTTTAAAACAATTTTGTTCTACTTATTTGTCTATTAAGTTCTTAGGTCATTGTTTCTATTACTATGGTTTTTACTATAATAAGAATGCTCCTTGCCCCTGTTTTTTTTTGTTGTTGTTTTTTTTTTTTCCTTTATAGCACTTAGTGTGCTATGGAATATTATATATTTACTTTTTTTAAATTAATTGTTTATTATTTATCCCTCCTACTAGAATGTAAGCTCCATGTGGGAAAAATGTCAGTTTATTCACAATGAATCTCGAATGAGACATAATAGTTACTCAAATACATGGTAATCAGATGAATGAATGAATGAATTGAAAACTTTTAAATATGCATTGATATTGATAGGACAGGCCTTTCTTCTTTATTTTTAGTTTTCAAAATATCATTGGCTATTATTGTATATTTACTTTTCCATACATATTTTACAATCAGCTTCTCATGTCCCATGGAAGATTGTTTTAGATTTTGAAATGGAGTCCCATCGAACTTATAAATAATTTGGGAAAAGATAACTTTAAATGTTGAGTTTTTTTCATCCATTAACATATTTGTTATATATAAAAGCACATATATTTAAGGTGCTTTTTTGAAGTGTGGTAAGTAACAATTGTAAATATTTATTGCTAAGTTCATTCATATGATGTATTATAGTTGTGTTCTATATTATAAACAGGATTATTTTTCAGTTATATTTTCAAATTGCTTATTACTGGCATACAGAAAAAATAGGTAGGTACCTTTATACATTGAGCTTATATTCAGCTACATAGCTGAACTTCATCATTATTTCATTTTTTTGGTATATTAGTTTAATTACCTAGAGTTATACAATGAACAGATTATTGTCTATAAATAATGAAAGCTTGTTGTCTTTTTCCCAATGTCTATACCTTTTACTTGTCTTTTATTCACTAGGATCTCCAATATAATCCTAGTTGTATAACTGAAAGCAGATATATTTGTCTTGTTCTTAACATAAATATGAATGCCTATAATACTTCATCATTAAATAAAATGCTTGTTTTAGCATTTGATCTATATCCTTTATGGAGGTAGGGATCACATTGAAGAAAATGAGGAAATGTGAATATGATAAAATTATTTTAGTAAATATCAAAAAATATTTTAATGGAATTCTTTCCTATAACATGGTTAGAAAATAAACTTATTATTTTCTTATATTTACAACATTGAAGGTATAATTATAATTATGTAATAATTCTTAAAACAAACTAAGAATAAGTGAAATGTTAATTTTATAGCATTTTTTTCTGACAAAATTATAAGATATATAAACACAAATATTTCCCTTCATTTTTAACATTTAAAACAAGCAAATAAGGCAATTTTTACAATAATATTTGTGAGTTGAATCGATATCTCCAGCTCTGTTAATACTTTGATATTCAAATCATTTATTAAAAATATATATATTTAATTATCTTTGTAAATTATTAATTTAACTTCTAAATGAAGTAACTTCTATTTTTATTATCATTATTATTATTTTTTTTTTTTGAGATGGAATCTCACTGTGTTGCCCAGGCCGGAGTGCAGTGGCATGATCTTGGCTCACTGCAAGCTCCACCTCCCGGATTCACGCCATTTCCTGCCTCAGTCTCCCGAGTAGCTGGGACTACAGGTGCCTGCCACCACGTCTGGCTAATTTTTTTAATAGAGACGGGGTTTCACCATGTTATCCAGGATGGTCTCGATCTCCTGAACCCATGATCCGCTCACCTTGGCCTCCCAAATGCTGGGATTACAGGCATGAGTCACTGCACCTGGCCTAAATGATGTGACTTCTAAATGACGCTTTAATTTTGAAATATCTTTGGTTTTCATTGATGCAGTGTCTCACCATCACTTTTATAATCTTCACATAATTATGTACCTCTGTAAAGAGAAACATCTTAATTTCATTGTAGACACTTACATGCAAATACATTGATGTGATCACATAGGATATAAATTGTAATGCTGGGAAAACTGAGCAAAAAATAATTTTTCAAGTGGCCAATTTAATAATATTTACATTTACATATGTATATAAATGTGTGTGTAAACACATACATACATAAATACAGAGAGAGAGAGAGATTGGTCTTGCAGTTATTATGGGGTTATGCCCCCAATAAACTCATTATAAATTTAAAATATTATAAGTCATTTCAGTCAAAAATGTCTTTAATACACCAAACCTACTAAACATCAGAGCTTAGCCTAGTCTGTCTTACATGTGTTCAGAAGATTTACAGTAGTGCACAGTAGGGCATAATCATCTAACATAAGGCCTATTTTATAATAAACTGCTGAATATCTCATTTAATTTATAGACTATTGTATGTCATGTAGAAATTATGATGATTTCACAACATCTTAAAGTTGAGAAATTGTAAGGTAAAAGATTCTAAATTGGGACTGTCTGTGTGTACACTCACATACACACATGCTCACATATAGAGTCATACAGCACTTAATGATGTGGATACATCCTCAGAAATGTATTAGGGGAATTTGTCATTGTGCAAAAATCATACAATGTACTTAAATAAATCTAGATGATACAGTCTACTACAAATCTAGACTATCTAGTATAGCTCTTAGTCAACAAACTTGTAAAGCAGGTTACTGCATTGAATGTTGTAGGCAATTGTAACATAATGGTATTTGTGTATGCAAGATATCTAAACAGAATAAATCTAAACAGAATAAGCCCATTGTGTTGGGCTACAGTGTTATGAAAGCTACCACATAAGTCTGACCTTGATGAAAATGTTGTTATACAGCACAAGGCTGTATATGACTAAACAGTATATATACAATTTTTGTTACCTACAATTTTTCTAGATGTGAGGTAATTTACCAGAAAGAGTTGTTTTCTGATCACAACCCTCCTGACCAAAATAGAATCTGGTCCAGTCAGAATGAAGAAACTGGCAGAAGATGACGATGAAAGCAATCCCCAGCTGTCCATATTGCTAATTAGCATAAGACACTCCCACCAGTTACATCACAATTTGCAAGTGCCATAACGACAATTCAGAACTTACCACTACTTTCCATAGCAATTACCTAGAAGGTTCCACTCCTTTCCTGGAAAATTCTAAATGACTCAGTCCTCAATTTGCATTGACCACCCAATAATTTATATGTAATCGTAAGTGGGTTTGTGTGAGTACAATTACAGTAGTCAAGAGCCCATATATTGTTGACTCAGGGCACACTGCCTATGAGTTAGCCCTGCACCACAATGAGCAGTAAAGATTGCTATCTAATACCACTGGCTCACCTTGAATTACTTCCTGGGCAAAGCCAAGAACCCTCTGAAGCTAAGCCCCAGATTTGTCACTTGCCCGTCCTGCCTTATCTGGCTACCATGAAGTGATGAAGATGACAAGAAAAAGGCAGTGACCAATATGGCAGTGAGACGACAGAGCAGTGATCAGTGGTGAGCCAGTGAGCCAGTAGTGATCAGAAAAGAGGCAGAGAGAAAACAGAGAGGTGGCAATTGGAGATAGATGGAGAGAGAGTGGTCAGTAGGACAGCAAGACGTCAAGAGGCAGTGATTTGCAAGAGATGGTGAGATGGTAATCAGTGCCAGAGCTATAACACTAGCCAAAGGCTCTTTGAAGAGCCATCATCTTTCCTGGTGGGCAGTAGACCTGAGTGAATGGACAGGCAACCATAACACTGTCACCTTATGTGGGACCCACGTTTCTGGCTGGCAGGCCAACGGATCACTAGTCATTGTGTCTGTCACCATGTGGCAGCACAACCCACTCAAACTGAGGGAACCTGTAGAGACCTTCACCCAGGTCACACGTGGAAGACTGATCAGCACCATTTTGGCTCCTGCAGATGAGTGCATCTCCCCTCTGCCCTTCCACCACAGTATTGGTTAAGCTAGGGAATAAAAGCTTCTGGCTAGGTGGTGAGTCAAAAAGTCCCTTTTTGTGTGCCCTGAACCATGTCTTCTTCACCCCTTCCCCTGGTCCTTTTTCCTCTGACAGCATTTTATTCCTCTACCAGTCATTTTAGTTTCAGTCCTAGAATGTACGTTTTGTTTGCAGTTCTTTTTAAAATTATTGTTATTATTTTGCTTTGACTCCCTGGGCAATGTTTAAGGCAGCACAATTGATTTTAAGAGACCCTCTGTTGTGTTGACTATGGAATTCCAGGGTCATGCTGTTCTGTGTCCCCAGCTAGGTCTTTGGGGTTCACTGTTGGTCACCCCCTAGATGCTCCAGGGTTTTTGGCATTTTTCAACCCCTGGATACTGTGGGGTTTCTGGCATTTAGTTTGGGAACCCTCATTGGTTAGTAGTTGGGTACTCTGAGTTTTGAGCATTTGGTATTGTTAGTTGCCCCCTGGATGCTCCAGTGTTTTCAGTATTGGCATTCGTTTTAAGACTGTAGGGTAGAAAACCAGTCTAGGGGTTTGCCTTTTCTTGTATTCTGCCTTAAAGGTATTATTTTTTATAATAGCAACTTATTTTCTTATTGTCACTTTATTTACACTCTTCTTTCTACATTTTGCTCAATAGAAATACTTCTTTTGTCATACTTTATTCACTGACAAATGCTTATAACCCCTTTCATAATACCTTACTTACATCTTCTCTGCAGGAAGTGATAATCTAAAGGAAAAAAATAATTAAAGCCAAGTTGATTTTCCTTGCATTTGACTTAGAAAAACTTCTGTGATAAGTAGAAATCCTTGTTAGACATGGGAATAATGATAGGTATTTCAGAGGACTTACCACTAGCATGTCTTTTAGGCTGTTAGAGCATTTGAAATTCAGCTTAAAAAACAGAAACTACTTTCCTATTGCAACACCTCTTGGGTCCAGTAAAAATTAGAAAACCAAGAGATTGGGCCTAAATATGGTCCTATACATTATGTTGCTATTTTACATCTGAACTTATTCTGTTTTGTTTTTTTGGTTTGTTTGTTTGTTTGTTTTTTAATAAAAAGGAAAATGGAAGGAGGTCCCTTACGTAAAGGCTTGTATGGTCTTATACTGGTTCCTGTTAATTTCAGGCACCAGAAAGTCATGCCCAAGGGATCCCCTCCTAGCAGCTCCCCCTAGAAGGCCTACACCCTGTGTAGTCTACTTATTTCCTCAATTTTAAGAAGGGTATATCCAGTATGTAAATAAAGGATTCCATACCAAGGTTACCAGGCACCCCTCCCCCTTATCAAATTCACCTCAGAGTATACCAGCCTTTGTCTAAGGAAGTAAATCCAACTAGTACCACTGGGTACTAATCAGCCTTTAAAGTCAAACCTGTGTCCACTCTGGGAGGTAGCTGATGGATGGGGGAATATTTATAGTACATATGTCATTTTCTCTGTGTGATTTAGCTTTATACAATAAGAAATGTGACCAGGTTTCAGAGGATCCAGAAAAATGTATGCAGGAGTTATATACATTGCCTATTTTCTTTAATTTAATTGTCATGATTTGCAAGTATTGTCCTCTGCTTGCTGTGCCATAGAGAAAATGCAGACAAAAATGTGTGTGGTCTCAAATTGACATCTTAACATCACAACTACCAAGAGCAAGAAAACCCTCAGGTTAGCAGAAGACAAGAAATAACCAAGATCAGAGCAAACTGATAAAAGATAGAGACACAGAAAGTCCTTCAAAAAAAATCAACAAATGCAGGAGCTGGTTTTTTGAAAAAAATAATAAATTAGATAAACCACTAGCTAGAGTAACAAAGGAGAAAAGAAGGAAGAATCAAATAGACATGATAAAGAATGATAAAGGGGATATCACAACTGAATCCAAAGAAATACAAACACGAGAGAATACTATAAACACTTTTATGCAAATAAACTAGAAAGTCTAGGGGAAATTGGTAAATTCCTGGACACATACTCTTTCCAGGAAGGAGTGAACCAGGAAGAAGTTCTGAAATTGGGGCAGTAAAAAATAGTCTACCAACCACCACCACCACCAACAACAACAAAAAAGCCCAGGACCAGATGGATTTACATTGAATTATACCAGAGGTACAAAGAGGAACTGATGTCATTTATTTCAAAATGATTACAAACAATTGACAAGGAGGAACTTCTCCCCAACTCATTCTATGAAGTCATAATTATCCTGATACCAAAACCATGGCAGAGATAAAACCAAAAAAGGAAAACTTCATGTTGATATGCCTGATGAACATCAATGCAAAAATCTTCAATAAAATACTGGCAAACCAAATACAGCAGTGTGTCAAAAAGCTTATTCACCACGATCAAGTCAGCTTCATCCCCGGATGCAAAGCTGGTTGAATATACACAAATCAATAAATGTAATTCATCACATAAACAGAACTAAAGACAAAAACCACAAGATTATCTCAATAGAGACAGAAAAAGTCTTTGATAAAATTCAACATCCCTTCATGTCAAAAACTCTCAATAAACAAGGTATGGATAAAACCTAACTCAAAATAATAAGAACCATTTATGACAAACCCACAGGCAATATCATACTGAATGGGCAAAAGCTGAAAACCAGTAAAAGACAAGGATGCCCTCTCTCACCACTCCTATTCAACATAATATTAGAAGTTCTGGACAGGACAATCAGGCAAGAGAAAGAAAGCATATTCAAATAGAAAGAGAGGAAGTCAAGCTGTCTTTATTTGGAGATGACATGATAATATATCTAAAATCTCCATACTCTCAACCCAAAAGCTTCTTAAGCTGGTAAGCAACTTCAGTAAAGCCTCAGGATACCAAAGGAATGTGCAAAATTCACAGGCATTACTCTACATCAGCAACAGACAAGCAGAGAGCCAAATCATGAATGAACTCCAATTAACAATTGCTAAAAAGAGAATAAAATACCTAAGAATACAGCTAACAAGGGACGTGAAGGATTTCTTCAAGGAGAACTACAAACCACTGCTCAAGGAAATCAGAGAGGACATAAACAAATGGAAAAACATTCTATGCTTATGGATAAGAAAAATTAATATTGTGAATGTGGCCATACTGCCCAAAGTAATTTATAGATTAAATGCTATTCCCAATAAACTACCATTGACATTCTTCACAGAATCAGAAAAAAACTACTTTAAAATTCATATGGAGACAAAAAGGAGCCCTTATAGCCAAGACAATACTAAGCAAAAAGAACAAAACTAGAAGCATCACACTACCTGACTTCAAACTATACTACAAGGCTACAGTAGCCCAAACAGCATGGCACTGGTACAAAAACCAATGCAAAAGACCAATGGAAAACAATAGGGAACTCAGAAATAAAACCACACATCTACAACCATCTGATCTCCCACAAACCTGACAAAAGCAAACAATAGGGAAAGGATTCCCTATTCAATAAATGGTGCTGAGGGAACTGGCTAGCCATATGCAGAAAATGGAAACTGGGTCCCTTCCTTACACCTCATACAAAAATTAACTCATGATGAATTAAAGACTTAAGTGTAAAACCCAAAACTATAAAAACCCTACAAGAAAATCTAGGCAACACCATTCAGGACATTGGCACAGGCAAAGATTTCATGACCAAAATGTTAAAACAACAACAAAAGCAAAATTTGACAAATGGGATCTAACTGAACTAAAGAGCTTCTGCACAGCAAAATAAATGATCACCAGAGTGAACAGATAACCTACAGAATGGAAGAAATTTTTTACAATCTATCTATCTGACAAAAGTCTAATATCCAGAATCTACAAGGAACTTAACCAAACTTATAAGAAAAATCAAACAACTCCATTAAAAAGTGGGCAAAGGACACGAACATACACTTCCCAAAAGAAGACATTCATGCAGCCAATAAACATATGATAAAAAGCTAAACATAATTGATCACTAGGGAAATGCACATCAAAACCACAATGAAATACCATCTCACACCAGTCAGAATGGCAATTATTAAAAGTCAAGAAACAACAGATGCTGGTGAGGCTGTAGAGAAATGGAATGCTTTTACACTGATAGTAGGAATATAAATTAGTTCAACCATTGTGGAAGACAGTATGGTGATTCCTCAAAGACCTAGAACCAGCAATATCATTTGACCTAGCAATTGCATAACTGGGCATATACCAAAAGGAATAAAAATCTTTTCATTAGAAAGATATATGCACATGTGTGTTCATTACAGCACTAATCACAATAGCAAAGACATGGAATTAACCCAAACTCCCAACAGTTATAGACTGTATAAAGAAAATGTGGTACATATATACCATGGAATAATCTGTCCATAAAAAGGAACAAGATCATGTCCTTTGCAGAGACATGGATGCAGCTGGAAACCATTATCCTCAGCAAACTAATGCAGGAACACAAAACCAAACACTACATATTCTCACTTATATGTGGGAGCTGTATAATGAGAACATATCGACACAGGAGGGGAACAACATACACTGGGGCCTGTTGCAGGGAGAAGCGGGGGAGGGAGAACATCAGAAAAAATAACTAATGCATGCCAGGCTTAATACCTAGGTGATGGGTTGATAGGTGCAGCAAACTACCATGGCACATGTTTACCTATGTAATAAATCTGCACATCCTGCACATGTATCCCAGAACTTAAAATTAAATTAAATTAAAAAGTAAACAAATAAAAACAGCAACAAAAAATAAATGTGTGTGGTTAAGCCAGTCAATTATGATGAAGTTAGAACAATAAATTGGGGAAAAGACAAAAATCCTGCTCTTTTTCAGGGTCATTTCTTTAAGACACTCATAAAATATACTAATGCAGACCAAGACTCTCAAGAATGGCAAGCTCTACTACGTATAGATTTTATTACTTAATCTGTCTCTGACATTAGGAGAAAGCTACAAAAAGCAGCAGTTGGACCTCAAACCCTTGTGAGGTAGACTTTAAACGTAGCCTTTAAAGTTACAACCATAGAGGCAGGAAAAAGAGAGACAGCTAAAAAGCACATTTGTTAATAGTTGCTTTAGCCCTTTTGCACCACAGAATTACCCATCTTGAGAAAGAAAGTGTCATGAGATCAGCATCTAGGATCCCCAGAGAAGAGCCCCCAACATCCCAGGCCCTGGGCCAAAATCACTGAGTGTACTATAAGCAAAAGGGCCACTGGCAATTAAAATTTCCTAACCATCCCCAGTGAGAGCAAAAAGCTTCCCATCAATACTAGAGCTAACTTCCTTCCACTAGCCCCAACGAACGGCCTTGCTCAAGTAAGTTTACTGGGAGGCTTGGATCTCTGACCTGATGAACAGCTCCTCAAAGGGGCATACCAATGGCTGCTTTAACATTTTTCTTTAGTGTCTTCACTGCTGGGTGAGCTCTTTGGTTGCTTGGGAACTCCAGGGTCTCCCCTTGAGCAATGAAGTTCACCCTCTCCCTTCCTTATGTGATATTATGCAATCACTTTCCCTTCCTCTTACTGTCTTTCATACCTACTGGGGCAAACAAAATTTGGCCAGGTAGATGAGTCCCGATTTTATAAATAACTTGGATCCAATTGTCTAGTATAGGTTACTTTGTGTGATGTGTGTTGTATCTGGCATGCTATCAAGTTGGCTTATAAATAAATGAGTGCTGGTCAATTAAACAGCTAAGACATCTAAATCTGTTAGTTTGAAGAGAATATTGTGTCTTCTAAAATTTAACTTTAAGATTTTTACCTAGGGAAACCACTGATGTTGATGTTGATACGGTTTAGAGTTGTTAAAATGGATTTAAATAGTGAGTTTCTTTATAGTTTAAATTATATAATTGTAAAATGGTTTTAATCTATAGAATGACAATGCCTGGTGGGCAGCTCAGAATCTTGCTCCCTAGCTTTATATAATATGTGCCAAAAACAATGTGTTTCTTCACTGGGAAAAAGAGTATTTTCATCAAATTAAGAAGTTATGAAAAGGGAGGTTCAATATAAAGAAACCAGTGAGTAGAAAACAGAGGTGTGAAGTAAGTTATGGATAGAAGGTGTATTTTTTCCAAGGAAGGATTTAAAGAAAGAGTGACTTTTTAATAAAGAAAGATTTTGTATAGTAAATTATTGTCCTAGAGTAACATGATTGGTTATTTAAGAAAAAGGTAGAATAAGATACACAGGGAGTCCAAGCATGTTGTAGATGGTCTGTGTGGGTCATGATGGGATTTCTGAAGGGGAATTTGTGAGAAGAATTTTGTTCATGATTAAGCTAACTATGATTGAAGAAAAATTGTTTGCAGTAGACTTTCTAGAGAATGGTCTACGTATGGGAACTGGGTTTTCTTAAGGTATTGATTTGATAAATTGTGAGAAATTTTGTTTTTAATGCTACAACTGGTTTCTTTTAAAATGTCTTAGATGTGTGTCTCAGTAATTTAACTGTTATTGTGTCTCACTTCTTTTAGCTTTTTCTCCCTTTTCAAAGGTATAGCATGATGACTCTATCCTTTAGCTTTTTCATCAGCTCTTATAACTTTTTCCCCTCTGGTTTTGTTGTTCTGGCCTGATGCTAGTGTTTTGTCTTAGATGTCCATGGAAACAGTGTTTTTCCACAATATAGTCTGATTCTGTGCTTTTAGTTTTACCTGACATATACCTGATTTTTGGCTTTTAGTTTTTGATTCTTGTATAGCTTAAAAAGATTTTATGGGCTAATGAGTGCATGCCCACTTCCATTCCTGTCTGGCCTAGAAGGTTATGTTAAATTGGCTATATGTATTTTCACTCTAATTCCCTTGGACAAAGGAAATCCCAAAGACACCTAAGAAAACTACCCGGGGCCACAAGAGGAAAAAGGGTGTCAGACATGCCTCACGATGTCCCATTTACTTAGGCTAGGTTCACAAAGACCTTCAAGAATATAGAAATAAAGTATTGTCTCCTCCTCAAAAACTTAGTCTTACTAAAAACTTAAAAAGAAGAATTCACTGAGGATCAATTCCAAGCAAAATGGGAGAGCCATACTATCAGGTATTGTTAAGTATCCTCATTGCTATTAAATTTCATGGGATCACTAGCTGGATACACCTGTCTGGGATTAAACTGGTTTCTTATAAGTCCCCATAGGCATAAGAGTAAGATACCATGGCTTACACTTTGGAATTTACTCCAAAAAGACTTCAAGTTATTATTTCATGAACACATAAATAACATGATGCCGTGGGTGGGCCTAGGAACATTAATTTTTCTCTTCCTCGTAATTGTAATTTTCTTATTTAACCTCCTAGGTTTATATTTTCTACATTCCACATAAAGATGATGCTGGCTCAAGGCTTCCAAACCATCCAATCATCTGACCTGGAAAATGAAAATATCCTGCCATCATGCCCCTCAGATTAAGTACCAGAGATTTTTACTCCTCCAATGCCAGGCAGGGCCTACCCCTACAGAATCATCAAGAAACAGTTCCAGAAAATGGACCCCTGCTCTTCTACTGCCCCCTTAAGGTTAAAGAGAAGTATTTAATCTCTGAGTGAGAAATGAGGTAGGAAACAGGCAGGACTTATTTCCTGGTCATGACCCTGCTAGGGTTGAACAGGATCTGGTCCAGACAGGATGAGGTGAAGAAATCGGCAGGAACAAGCAGATGGTAATGAAAGTGATCCCTAGTTGCCCTCATTGCTCATTAGCATAAGATACTCCCACCAGTGCCATCACAGTTTACAAATGCAATAGCAATGCCCAAGAAGTCACCACTCCTTTCCAAGGCAATGACCTGGAAGTTAATGCCCATTTTCTGGAAAGTTCTAAGTAACCTATGCATTTATAGATAATAGGACTCCATTGTAGTTCCTTTCACTCCTGGCTTTCTAGGAGTTTTTATTATTTTAACTCTTAAATAGGTTTTCATATCAATCCAATGCTTTGCGATTTCTTTAAGTACTATATTATTTTCTTGTTTATTATTTTAATATAGTAAATAACATTGATATATTTTTCTAATGGTGAAACACCCTTTCTCTCTTAGAATAATCTGTGTTCGGTAATAACATTGTATTATTTTAATATGCTGTTGTATTCCATTGGCTAACAGTGAGAGCTTTGCATCTTCATTGTTAAGAGATATTGGCCTCTTGATCATTTTTCTTCATTTTTTCTGATGTGGGTTTATGTGTATTTCTATTTGCTATTCTTATTCAATTTTTGTATTAGTATTATGCTATGTTTACTATTCTATATGTTTTTATGGGAATCTCATTCATACCTGTTATTTAAAATATAATATTCTGATCACTTTAAACTTCTATCTGCAGTTCAGACAATTAAGTTCTTATCTGTACATTCAACTATCTATGAGAGAGTATCACCTATGTTTCTAAAAATCACTTCAAAATTAACTCATCATAAATCAAATATATTTCTTCTTTGTAGTACATCCTTTCTATGAGTCAATAATTACATTTTTGACCTGATTCACTTAAGTAGAAACCCATTTAAGTCACTTGGAAGTTCACTTGCTATCTCACTTATCACATTAAATTAGCAATTACATGCAAGCAATTATACTCCTAAATATCTTTTCAATTATGTCTTCTAGTCTTTCCTTCCATTGTCGCTCACTTAGTTAAAGCCTTCATGATGCCTCAGCTGTGCTACTACAATGATCTCCTGTTCTTTCTGATTTTATTTTTACTCTTTCAATTCACCTCCCAAACTACCACAACAGACATTTTTTTTTTTTTTTTTTTTCTGAATTAGAAATCTGATTATGCCGCTTGCCTACTTAAAATGCTTCAGTGGCTTCCCATTGACTTCACAAGAAAGATTAAGTTCTACACTAGTGAAGAAAGCCTCGTTCTCTTCTAACTATTGTCTAACTTTCTGGACTTAATCCCTATCAATCCTTTTTTCCAGCTGCAGCAATAATTTTACTTTTTCTAGGGAGCCATCCTTTCCTTTGCCTTGTTATATTAAACCACGTTTGCTGTCTTCTGCTTCAAATAACATTATCTGCTCATTAAATCTTACTAAACTTCCATAAATCATCTCAAGCAAGATTTCCTCTCAGAAACATTTTCTGACTTACCCTCCCCTAGAATATTGAGGAATATGTATTTTATTTACGCTTTTTCTTTATGACCCTCTAGTATCGAGTATACTACCATATTGTTTTAAAATAGTTAGTTGTTTTGCCTATGTTATTCAGTAAATTGAAATCCCTGAGGATACTTGTCTTGTATGTCTCAGTATTTCCAAATTTAGTACAGGCAGAAATTTAATGATCTATGAGTATCATAGAATGAATGAAATTGACAAACCTACTTTGAAGATTAAACAGTAAAGGGGAGAGATTGTGCTATTATAATCCACTCAGAACAAAAATGGACAGGAAGTAGAAACTAGGAAAGCACAAGAAATAATTAGTTAGTCAGATTTCAACATGTCCTTTCTGCAGCCCTCTTGAGCTTTGCCAAACCCTCATTAAAATGATGGTGACTAAACCAAAAATGACAACGGTCATTAAAATGTATTAAGAACTTCCTATATTCCAGTCACTGTGCTAGATAATTTATATTAATAATCTTATTCTTAAATCAATATAAACAAAACTATACCCAAGAAAAAACTTGTATTTAGAAAGATTAGCCCAAATTATGGAGATGGAGTTTGTAGCCAGATTTGTCGGGCTTCAAAGCCTTTGATTTTCTTACACACCCCACAATACATCTGCTGCTTCGCTATAGTTCTGGTCTAATCATAGTTACTACTATTGCAGCAACAAATTTCTTCTCATGTGACATTATCTTAAGTAGCATATAATTGTAAGTCTTACATATTTTAGTGCAGAACACTAATTGTTTTATACTGAAACTACCATATTTTATTCTACAACTATTTAAACTGAAATTCCACTTAGAAAGTCTACTTGACATCATTTAATGATTGCCAAATTGTGACTTAAAAAGAGATGCAAATAATCGGAATAAATTTAATAATTTATGGGCCATGCTTGTGTCTTTCATGATTTTTATTGTTTTCTCACTCTATCTAAAGTGTTAGCATAAAAATAAATTAGCTAACTTTTAGAGTTTTCCTTTACGCATTTTAAGATAAAGTTGTCCAGAATGAGTCTGGTGTGTGAAATTGAAAATAAATGTATGCATTTCCCACATCTTTACCATACACAGCTATCATTCTAATGCCACTGGAAATCAGGTTTTCTTCAAAGGTGTGTACTTTCTTTTAGAAGACAGAAATAATAAATAATAACCATTTATAAATTAAGTCATCATTTGGGTGAAGTATTACTTGTCAGACATAATTTGAGGATTTCTGAAGAAAATAAGCTTCAATTTTGGGTAACATCTGGATCTTCTTATTTCAATAACTTCCCTGGGTTGTAAAAATACTACCTAATATGTACCTTCTGTCATTTTAATTGATTTAGTTGTTCACTGTAAGTTCCTGCCTTTGTAAGCACTGCATTGAATACATGTAAGTATGAGAATTACTTAGAAACTCACAATGACACAATTTTTGAGTCTGAGAACAGATGGTTCCTTTGGGCAAAAAAAATCTGGTAATGTGAGTTCTCTATATGTATTTAACTAATTCTACCCCGATCTATTTCATTCAACGTTACTTGGGAATAACATTAACTGTGACAGTTTTTTATCTTTCAAGGTTTATTTATTGTTTGTAAAATTATGGTAAGATAATCATAACTAAATTTAACTTTTTAAAATTGTACAGTTTAATGACATTAAATACATTTAACTTGTTGTGAAAACATCACCACCATCCATCTCCAGTACTCTTTGCATTTTGCAAAATTGAAAGTCTGTACCCACTAACCTATAATTTCCTTTTCCTCCTTCTCAGTTTATGGAAATCACCATTCTATTTTCTGCCTTTATGTATTTGGCTACTCTAGGTACCTTATATAAATTAAATCATATACTATTTGTACTTTTGTGACTGATTTATTTCACTTAGAATAATTTTCTCAAGTTATTCCTGTTATATCATGTATCACAATTTTCTTCCTTTTATTCATTGTGTCCATATACAACATCTTTTTTTTTTTTTTTCCTATCCATTCATCTGTCAGTGAACATTGAGTTTGCTTCCACTTTTTGGCCACTGTGAATAATGGTGCTATGAATATGCATGTGCAGATATCTCAAGTCCCTGCTTTCAAATATTTTGTGTATGTACTCAGGAGTGGAACTGCTATATGATATGACAGTTATATTTCTAATTTCTTGAGAAACCACCATGCTGCCATGCTGATTTCCACAGTAACTGCACTATTTTGCATTTCCTCCAGCGTTGCAGAAGAGTCCCTGTATATTTACATCCTTTCTACCACTTGTAACTTTGTATTTTTTTTTTTTTGTATAATTGTGATCCTATTGGATATAATACGTATCTCATTGTGATAATGATTTGCATTTGCTTAATGATTCACGATGGTGAGCCTTTATTTCAGGTACTTGTTAGCCATTTGTATATCTCTTTTGGAGAAATATGTATTCAAACCCTTGGCCCATTTTTAAATCAAGTTGTCTTTTTTGTCTTGAGTTTTAGGAGTTCCTGATATGTTCTGAATGTGAATCATCCCTTGCTGTCCAGTTAATTGTGTCCCTGCCAAATTCACATGTTGAAGTCCTAACCCCTGATTTGACAATATTTGGAGACAAGCTCTATACAGATGTACAAGTTCAATGAGGTCATGGGGTGGTTCCCTGATCTGAGAGGATTAGTTTTCCTGTAAGATGAGACACAAGACAGCTGTCTTGCTCTTTCCATCATGTGAAGAAACAGAGAAAATTGACTGTCTGAAAGCCAGGAAGACAGCCCTCAATATAAAATAATTCTTCCAATCCTTAATCTGGGAATTGTAGCTCCCAGAAGTGTGAAAAAATAAATTTCCATTGTTTAAGGTATCCAGTTTATGGTATTTTCTTATAAGAGCATGTGCAGTCTAATGCAACCCCTTATCAGATATATGACTTGAAATTACTTTTCCCATTGTGCAGGTTACATTTTTACTTTGTTGATTGTGTCTTTTGAGGCACAGATTTTAGTTTTGATGTAGCCCAATCTATCTATTTTTTTTTTCTTTTGCTGCCTGTGCTTTTGGTGTCATACCCAAGAAAACACTGCCTAATGCAAGGTCAAGAAATTTTCCCCTATGTCTCTTTCTACAAGTTTTATAGTTATAGCTTTTATATTTAGGTATTTTATTCATATTGAGTTAATTTTTGCGTAAGCTGTAAGATAAGGATACAACTTCATTGCTTTGCATGGGGATATTCAGCTTTCCCAATGTAAATTGTTAAATAATATTTCACCATGGAATGGCATTGGCACCCTTGCTGAAAATTATTTGACCACGTGTGAAGGCTTATTTGAGGGCCCCCCTATATTACTCAATTCAACAATTTGTCACTCTTCATGCTAGTATCAAGGTATTTTGATTTCTGTAAACTTTTAGTAAAATTTGACATACGAAAGTGTGAGTACTACAATGTTGGTTTCCTCTGTCAGACATTTTCTCCTGACTTTTTGTGTCCCTTGTGATTCTGTATGAATTTGAATATAAACTTTTCTACTCCTGCAAAAAAGCTTTGGAATGTTGATAGCAATTGCATTAAATGTGTAGATCACTTTGGGCAGTATACGCATCTTAATAATACTAGGTATAGCAATTCATGAATACTGGGTATCTTTCCACGTAGTATTGTCTTATTAGTTTCTTTCAGCAATATTTAATGGTTTTCAGTGCTCAAGTATTTCACCTCATTGGTTAAATATATTTCTAATACTTTTTAAAGATTATTGTAAGCAGAATTTCCTTTTCAGATTGTTTGCTGTTAGTGCACAGAAATGCATCTGATTTGGGGGCGTTGACTTTGTATTCTGAAACCTTGACTTTGTATTCTGAAATGTTGACTTTGTATCGATTTTTTATTTGTTCTAACTTGTGCGTGTTTGTCTATGTGTAAAATATTTAGGGATTTCTACATATTAGATCGTATCTTCTGTCGTTTAAGATAAGTTTACTTATTTCTATCCCATAGGAATGCCTTTTTTTTTCTTGCCTAACTGCTCTGGCAAGCCCTGGTAAGGCCTTTCAGTACTATGTTGAATAGAAGTGCAAAAGCAGGTGATATGATTTGACTATGTCCCCCAAAGTTCATGTGTTGGAAACTTGATCCCCAATTTGATGATGTTGGGAGGTGGGGCATAATTGGAGGTGTTTGAATCATGTAAGCACTACTTTCACGAATGGATCAATTCTGTTATTGTGGAGGAGGCTTTATTATCAAGGGAGTAAGTTTCTTATAAAAGGCCAAGTTTGATCCCCACTTGCTGTCTCTTTCTTTTTTGTTCTGCCCTGTGATGTCTTCCACCATATGATGACAAAGCAAGAAGGCCCTTACCAGATGTTGGCATCCTATTTTTGGACTTCCTAGCATTCTGAACTGTGAGAAAATAAATTTCTATTAATTGTAAATTGCCCATTCTCTGATCTTCTGTTATAGCAGCACAGAATAAACTAAGACAACAGATATTCTTGTCTTGTTCCTAATCTTAGAAGGAATTCAGGTTTTTACCATTATGTGTAATATTAACTGTGGGCTTTTCACATATAGTCTTTATTAGCATTAGTATTAGTAGTTTCCTTTTATTACTATTTTTGTTAAGTGTTTTTATCATGAGAAGGTATTAAAGTTTCAAAATTTCTTTGTCTATAACAATTGAGATGATCACGTGCCATTTGTTCTTTTTTGACGTTACTGTGCTGTTTTCCTTTGATTTTTTTTGCTTTTATTTTAGGTTTAGGGTTACAAAATCAGGTTTTTTCTTTTTCTTTTTTTTTTTTTTTACATAAGAAAGCCTGTGTCATACAGTTTGTTATACAGTTTATTTCATCAACCAGGTATTCAGTCTAGTGTCCATTAGTCATTTTTCCTGATCTTCTCCCTTCTCCCACCCTCTGAAAGACAACAGTGTGTGTGTTGTTTCCCCCATGAGTCGATATGTTGTTATCATTTCTCTCCCCCTTATTAGCAAGAACATACTGTATTTGGTTTTCTGTTTCTGTGTTAGTTTGCTAAGGATAATATCCTCCAACTCCATCTATGTCCCTGCAAAGGACAATATCTCTTTTTTTTTTTTATGACTGCAGAGTATTCTATGGTGTATATGTACCATATTTTCTTTATCCAGTCTATCATTTATGGTTATTTAGGTTTATTTCATATTTTTGCTATTGTGAATAGTGCTGAAAAAACATACACATGCATGTTTCTTTATAATAGAAAGATTTATATTCCTTTGGGTATATACCCCGTAATGGGATTTTTGGGTCAAATGGTATTCCTGTCTTTAGGCCTTTGAGGAATCACCACACTGTCTTCCACAATGGCTGAACTAATTTACACTCCCACCAACAATGTATAAGTGTTCTTTTTTCTTCACAATCTTCACATCTGTCAATTTTTAACTTTTGAAAAATAACCTTTGTGATTGGTGTTAGATGGTATCACACTGTGGTTGGGATTTGCATTTATCTAATAATCAGTGATGTGGAGCTTTTAAAAAATTGTTGGTGGCCACACATATGCCTTGTTTTGAAAAGTGCTGTTCATGATTTTTTTGCCCACTTTTTATAGGGTTGTTTGTATTTTTCTTGTAAATTCATTAAATTCCTTAGAGATGCTGGATATCAGACCTTTGTTGGATGCATAGTTTGCAAAAATTTCTCCCATTCTGTAGGCTATCTCTTTAGTTTGTTGATAGTTTTTTTTTTTTTTTTTTTTTTTTTAATGCTGTGCATGAGCTCTTGAGTTTAATTAGATCCAGTTTGTCAATTTTTGCTTTTGTTGGCATTGTTTTTGACTTCTTCATCATAAAATCTTTGCCCATGCCTGTGCCCTAACTGGTATTGCCTTGGTTGACTTCAAGGGTTTTTATAATTTTGGGTTTTACATTTAAGTCTTTAATTCATCTGGATGTAATTTTTTTTTTGTATGGTGTAAAGAAAGGTTTCAGTTTCAATGTCCTGCATATGTCTAGCCTGTTATACCAGCACCATTTATTGCATAGGGAGTACTCTTCCCATTGCTTGTTTTTTCCTGGTTTGTCAATGATGAGTTAGTTATAGGTTCATGTTGTTCTTATTTCTGGGTACTCTATTCTGTTCCATTGGTGTATCTGTCTGTTTTTGTACCAGTCCCATTTGTTTTGGTTACTGTAGCCCTATATTATAGTTTTAAGTCAGGTACACTGATGCCTCCAGCTTGGTTTTTAATTTTTTTTTCTTCTTACTTACAGTTGCCTTGGCTATTGAGGCTCTTTTTGGTTTTATATGAACTTTAAAATAGTTTTCTCTGTTTCTGTGAAGAATGTTAATGGTGGTTTAATAGGAACAGAATTGACTCTATAAATTGCTTTGAACAGTATGGCCATTTAAAAAATATTGATTCTTTCCATCTATGAGCATGGAATGTTTTTCCATTTGTTTGTGTCATCTCTGATTTTTTTTCAGCAGTGGTTTGTAGTTCTATTTGTGGAGATATTTCATCTCCATAGTTAGCTGTATTCTTAGGTATTTTAATTTTGGGGGGCAATTGTGAATGGAAGTTTGTTTTTAATTTGGCTCTTGTCTTGGCTGTCGTTGAAGTATAGAAATGGTAGTAATTTTTGTATATTGATTTTGTATTCTGAGATTTTGCTGAAGTTGCTTATCAGTTTAAGAACCTTTTCAGCTGAGAATATGGGGTTTTCTAGATACAGGATCATGTAATCTGCAAACAGGGATAGTTGTACTTTCCCTCTTCCTTTTTGGATGCCCTTTTTTTCTTTCTCTTGTCTAATTGTTTTGGCTAGAACTTCCAATGCTATGTTTACTAATAGTGGTGAAAGAGGACATTCGTGCCTTGTGCTGGTTTTTAAGAAGAATTCATCCAGCTTTTGCCCATTCAGAATAATGTTGGCTGTGGGTTTGTCATAGATGGTTCTTATTATTTTGAGATGTTGTTTCAATACCTTTATTTAGATTTTTAACATGAATGGATGTTGAATTTTATCAAAAGTTTTTTCTACATCTACTAGTTGTCTTTTTGTTTTGTTTTGTTTTTAGTACTGTTTATGTAATTAATCACATATATTGATTTGCTTACGTTGAACCAACCTTGCATCCTAGATATGAAGCCTCCTTGATCATGGTGGATAAGCTTTTGGACATTCTGCTGGATTCGGTGTGTCAATATTTTGTTGAGAATTTTTGTATTTATGTTCAAGCATGTTGGTATGATGTTTTCTTTTTTGTTATCTCTGACAGATTTTGACATCAGGATAATGCTGGTCTCATTGAATGCCTTAGGGAGAAGTCTCTCCTACTCAATTTCCTGAAATAGTTTCCGTAGGAATAGTATCAACCCTTCTTTGTACATCTGGTAGAAATCAGCTGTGAATTCCTCTGGTTCTGGGCTCTTTTTGGTTGACAGGCTATTTGTTACTGATTCAATTTCAGAGCTCATATTGGTCTGTTCAGGGATTCAAATTCTCCCTGGTTCATTTCTGGAGGGTGGAAGTTCCATTAATTTATCCATTTATTCTAGATTTTCTAGTTTGTGTGCATAGAGGTGTTCATAATATTCTCTGATGGTTGCTGGCATTGCTCTGGGGTGAGTGATAATATCCCCCTTGTCATTTCTGGCTGTGTTTATTTGAATCTTATATTTTTTCCTATTTATCAGTTAACCTAGTAGTTTCTTTGTTAATTTTTTCATCATGATGTTAGACGGTTATTTTGCAGACTTCTTTATATGGTTGCTTTATAATGTCACTGTTCTGTGTAGTTCAGTATGTTTTTTTGTAGTTGTTGGTAATATTCTTTCCTTTCCATATTTAGTACTTTGTTGCGAGAAGTCTGAGAGTAACATATTTTCTCAGCATTTGCTTCTCTGTGAAGGACCTTATTTTTTCTTTGCATATGAAGATTAGTTTGGCTGGATACGAAATTCTGGGCTGGAATTTATTTTCTTAAAAATGTTGAATATTGGCCCCTAGTCTCTTCTGGCTTGTATGGTTTCCTCTGAGAGGTTGGCTGTTAGTTTGATGGGCTTTTCTTTGTAGATAATCTGTCCTTTCTCTCTAGCTGTCTTTATGATTATTTTTTATTTCATTTGACACTTGGAGAATCTGAAGACTATTTGTCTTGGGGATGATCTTCTCATAGAGTGTCTTACTGGGGTTATCCGCATTTCCTAAAGTTGAATGTTGGCCTCTCTATCTAGGTTAGGGAATTTTTCATGGATATGTCATGAAAAATGTTTTCCAGGTTTTTTCCATTCTTCTAGTCTCTTTCAGGTGCACCAAGCAATCATAGATTTGGTCTCTTTACATAATTCCATGTTTCTCAAAGGTTTGGTTCATTCCTTTTTACTCTTTTTTTCTCTATTCATGTCTGCCTGTCTTGTGTCAGAAAGACAGTTTTCAAGCTACAAGATTCTTTCCTCCACTTGGTCTATTCTTCTGTTAATACTTGTGATTGCATTATGAACTATTTGTAGAGTGTTGTTCAGGTCTATCAGGTTGGTTATATTCTCTTCTACACTGGCTATTTTCTCTGTCAGCTCCTGTATTGTTTTATCATGATTCTTAACTTCTTTGCATTGGGTTACAACATACTCCTTTAGCTCAGTAAACTTCTTTCCTATATATATTCTGAAATCTATTTCTGTCATTTCAGCCCTCTCAGCCTCAGCCTGGTTTCAAATCTGCTATAGAGATGACGCAGTCATTTACAGTAAGAGGAACACTGGCTTTCTGAGTTTTCAGCAATCTTGCACTGATTCTTTCTCATATTTAGGGCTTATCTACCTTCAATCTTTGAGGTTGCTGCATTTTTAAAATACATAACAGTCTGACTACCTTTCCATAAGGCTGCTGCGGTATGCTCGGGGTACCAGTTTTTCCAATACCTGGAGGTAACACCAGTGAAAACTAGAAAACAACAAATATGGCAGCTTGCTCCTTTTTTGGGGAGCTCTGTCCAGGGAGGTACAGACCTGTTGCTGTCCCGAACGCACCTGTAGGAAATGCCTGAAGACCCCATTTGGGAGGTCTCACCCAGGCAGGAGGAATGAGATCAAGGACCTTATTTAAAAAGTTATCTGATCATGTTTTTGTAGAGCAGCTGTGCTCTTCTGGGGGTCCATGTCCACCTTGGCAGCCTCAGACACTCTGAAACCCAAAGGCTAGAATGGATAAGACATCCAAACAGCCAAGTTGGTGGCCTGTCTCTCTTCCTGATAGCTGCATCCCAAGGAGGCCTAGTCAGAGAACACTGGTGGGGGTAGCCAGAGATCCTAGTTCGGGGGCTCCACTTGGTGATGAGGAATGGTGTCAGGGACCTGCTTAAAAAGCAGTATGGCCGTGTTTTTGTGGGGCGATTGTACTGTGTTGAGGTACCATTTCCATCCCCAGTAGGCTTGGACTCTCCAAGGCTGGAAAGCCAGAACTGCTGAGTCATCCAAACAGCAAAGATGGCAACCCACACCTCCTTCTGGGAGTTGTGTCCCAGCAAGTTTTCAAATCCCTGTCAGCTGGAGAACACTGGTGGGTGTGGCTGGAGGCTCTGGTTGGGAGGTTCCACCTTAGTGAGGAGGAACAAGATTGAGAACACACTTAAAGAAACAATATGTTCACACTTTTGTAGAGCAGCTCTGCTGTGCTGGGATACCACTTCTGCCTCAGTTGGGTTGGGCTCTCCAAAGCTCACAGGCTGGAATGTCTAAGTTGCCCAAACAGCAAAGATGGCAGCCTACTCCTCCCCACAATGAACTCTGTCTAAGGTAGGCACAACATTGTTACTGGTGGCTAGCAATCATATCAAGCCAGTGGATCTTATCTTGTGAGTCACAGTGGAAGTGGGGCCTGTAGACCTTCACTGATTGGGCCCCTGACTCCTGCCTCTTTCCTAAAGGTATGTATGGGGCTCTAACCACTCACTTTTTCCGAGTGACAGTTAATTCTACTGGGAAGCCCAGAAATCTAGAATATCCAAAGCTTCCATGTCTCTACATGTGCCTGAGTGGCAGCTTTGCCAAGGCTCCAGGTAGCTCTGTGTGTCAGACTGAAGGCCCTGGTGAAGTGGGTTCACCAGGGGATCTCCTAACCTGGTGGTTGAAAAGATCTGTGAGATGAGTGTGGTTTTCTGGAGTTGCACATTCACTCACCACTTCCCTGGATAGGGGAGGTTCCCTTTGCACTGTGTTGTTCCCAAATGGGCCATCATACTGCCTTACTGTTCTCTGTTCTTCATGGGTCGAGTTGTTTCCTTGAGTAGTCCCAATGTAAGCATCTGGATGTTTCAGTTGAAGGTACTGTATTTACTCGCCCCTTCCATTTATCTCCATGAAAGCCACACACCCTAGCTGCTTCTAGTCAGCCATCTTGGGAACACCCTGATTGATTTTTATAGGGTGAACTTTCCTTACGTTCGAGAAATAAAATCACATTTTTGATGGTGTATAATCCTTTTAAAACACTATCAAATTCTCTTTGCTAGTATTTTGTTGACAATGTTTGCATCACTATTAATCAGGAATATTTGGCTGTACCTTGCATTACTTGTACTTTTGTTGTATAGTTTTGGTATCAGAGTAACTCATCTCATATAATTAGTTAAGAAGTGTTCTCTCCATTTCATTTTTTGTTTATTTGTTTCAGAAACATTAGTGTTATTTCTTCTTTAAATGTTTGGTATAATTCACCAGTTGATAATGGTTTGGTTCTGTGTCCCCACCCAAATCTCATGTTGAATTGTGATTTCCAGTGTTGGAGGTGGGGCCTGGTGGAAGGTAATTGGTTCCTGGGGGTGGTTTCCAATGATTTAGCACAACCCTGCTAATCCTGTCTCATGATAGAGTTCTCACAAGATCTAGTGGTTTGAAAAGTGTGTAGCACTTGGCTGGGTGTGGTGGCTCACACCTGTAAACCCAGCACTTTGGGAGGCCGAGGCAGGCAGATCACGAGGTCAGGAGATCGAGACCTTCCTGGCTAACATGGTAAAACCCCATCTCTACTAAAAATACAAAAAATTAGCCGGGCATGGTGACAGGTACTCCCAGATACTCAGGAGGCTGAGGCAGGAGAGAGACAGAGCTTGCAGTGAACCAAGATCATGCCACTGCACACCAACCTGGGTGACAGAGTGAGACTTTGTCTCAAAAAAAAGAAAAGATTAAAAGAAAAGTGTGTAGCACTTCACCACTTTGCTCTCTAGCTCTTCTGCCAGCCTTATGAATATGTGCCTGCTTCCCCTTCACCTTTTGACATGATTGTAAGTTTCCTGAGGCCTTACCAGAAGCAGAAGTCTGTACATCCCATAAAACCATGAGCAGATTAAACCTCTTTTCTTTATAAATTACTCAGTCTCAGATTGTTCATTATAACAATGTGAAAAATAACTACCACAGAAAATTGGTATCAGAGAAGTGGGGCTTTGCTCTAAAGATACCTCAGAATGTGGAAGTGACCATTAAACTGGGTAATGGGCAGAGGTTGGAGTCATTTGGAAGGCTCAGAAAAAAAAAGGAAGATGAGAGAAAGTTTAGAACTTTTTGAGACTTGTTGATTGGTTGTGACCAAAATGCTGAGGAAGAAGCTGAGAAGGTCTCAGATGAAGATGAGGAGCTCACTGCAAACTGGAATAAATGTCACATCTGCTATGCTTTAGCAAAGAGTCTGGTGATGTTGTGTTCCTGCTCTAGAGATCTGTGGAACTTTGAACTTGAGAACTTGAGAGAGATAATTTAGAATAGCTGGCAGAATACATTTCTTTCTTTCTTTTTCTTTTTTTTTTTTTTGAGACAGAGTCTCTCTCTGTAGCCCAGGCTGGAGTGCAGTGGCCAGATCTCAGCTCACTGCAAGCTCCGCCTCCCGGGTTTACACCATTCTCCTGCCTCAGCCTCCTGAGTAGTTGGGACTATAGGCGCCAGCCACCTCGTCCAGCTAGTTTTTTTTTTTTTTGTATTTTTTAGTAGAGATGGGGTTTCACCGTGTTAGCCAGGATGGTCTCGATCTCCTGACCTCGTGATCCGCCCATCTTGGCCTCCCAAAGTGCTGGGATTACAGGCTTGAGCCACCACACCAGACCGGCAGAATACATTTCTAAGCAGCAAAATATTTAAGATGTGGCCTAGCTGCTTCTAAAAGCCTATGCTCATTTGTGTAAACAAACAAACAAACAAACAAATACCTGAAACTGGAACTTACATTTAGAAGGAGAGAAGAACATACAATTTTGAAAAATTTGCAGCCTGGTCATGTGGTAAGAAAGGAAGGAAGAAACAAATAAACAAAGACATTTTCAGGGAGAAAATGAAGCCCGTTGCAAAAATTTGCTTCAATAAAGAGCCAAATGGTAATACCAAAGACAATGGGGGAAAATCCATACAATTTATTTTTGAGATCTTCACAGCATCCCCTTCCATCACAGGCCTGGAGGCTTAGGAGGGAAAAAATGGTTTCATGGGCCAGGCCCAGGGCTCTACTGCTCTGTGCAGCATTGGGATATGGCTGCCTGTGTCCCAGCCACTTAAACTCTATCTGTGGCTAAAAGGGTCCCAAATACATCTCAGGCTACTACTCCAGAGGGTACAAGCCAGAAGCTGCCAAGGCTTCCATGTGATGTTAAGACTGTGGGTGGAAAGAGGGCAAGGACTGAGGCTTGGGGACCTCTGCCTAGATTTCAGAGAATGTATGGAAATGCCTGGATGTCCAGGCAGAAATCTGCTGCAGAGGCCGAGCCTACATGGAGAAGAACCTCTACTAGGTCAGTGCAGAGGGGAAATGTGAATGTGAAGTCCCCACATGGAGTCCCTACTGGTGTCCTGCCTAGTGAGGATAAGGCCACCACCATCCAGATCCCAGAATGGTACATCCACCAACAACTTGCACCATGCACCTGAAAAAACTGCAGGCACTCAATGCTAGTCTGTGAAATCAGTCTTGGGGACTGTACCTTGCAGAGCCACAGGGGTGGAGCTTCCCAAGGCCAGGGGACCCAACTCTTGCATCAGTGTGGCCTGGATGTGAGACATAGAGTAAAAGAAAATTATTTTGAAGCTTTAAAATTTAATGACGGCCCTGCTGGGTTTCACATTTCATGGGGCCTGTAGCCCTTTGTTTTGGCTGATTTCTTCCTGATGGAATGGGTGTATTTACCCAATGTCTGTCACCACATTGTATCTTGGAAGTAAATAACTTGTTTTAGATTTTACAGGTTCATAGGTGGAAGGGAATTACCTTGTCTTAGATGAGACTTTGGGCTGTGGACTTTTGAGTCAATGCTGAAATGAGTTAAGACTGGGAGACTGTTAAGAAGGGATAATTATATTCTGCAATGTGAGAAGGACATGAGATTTGGGAGGGATCAAGAGTAGAATTATATGGTTTCGCTCTGTGTCCTCACCCAAATCTTATGTTAAATTGTGTTCTTAAATTGTGTTCTTCAGTGTTGGAGGTAGGGCCTGGTGGGAGGTGACTGGACCATGGGGGTGGTTTCTAATGGTTTAGCACCATCCTCCTAGTGCTGACTCATGAGAGAATTCTCACAAGATCTGGTTGTTTGAACGTGGGTAGTACCTACTCCCTTTGCTTGCTCTCTCTTCTGCCAGCTATGTGAAAATGTGGCTGTGCCCTTTTCACCTTCCATCATGATTGTAAGTGTCTTGAGGCCTTCCCAGGAGCAAAAACCTATACAGCCCACAGAATCCTGAGCCTATTAAACCTCTTTTCTTTAAAAATTACTCAGTCTCAGGTAGTCCTTTATAGTAGTGAGAGAATGGATCAGTACACCAGTGAAATAATATGTTGCTGAGTTTTTCTTTTGGGCAGAGTATTGGCTATGATTCAGTATCTTTTCTACTTATAGATATGTTCAAATTTTCTGTTCATGATTCAGTTTTGGTAGGTTGTGTGTTTCTAGTAATTTGTCCATTTTATTTACATTATGATTATATTATGTTTTATAAATATAAACTATACGTTTTTTCTCCAAAAACCTATTGCTTAGATTGAGACAATATTCCTGCAGTTTTTCTAATTTTTTTCTTTAGCCAAACATTACACTCTAATTAGAAGGAACTAGGGTTTTATCAATCATCAGATTCCCTTTTACATATTCATGGTCTTTATGAATTTTTCTATTCTACTTGTTTAAATACATGCAAATAGTGCTTTAGGCTTCCAATATCTGCAACCATGCCATCATAGTAAATAAGTTAACCACAGAATAATGTCAGTGTTTGGTCTGAAAAATTGCACTTCATTTGCTTTCTAATCTAGATTTGGTGTTAGTATCATAAGTATCTTTCTTCTTATTATTTTTTTTTGAGCCAGAGACTAGCAGTGTTGCCCAGGCTGGAGTGCAGTGGCAGATCTCAGCTCACTGCAACCTCCGCCTCCCAGATTCAAGTGATTCTTGTGCCTCAGCCTCCTGAGTAACTGGGACTACAAGCATATGCCACCACACCTGGCTAATTTTTGTGTTTTTAGTAGAGATGGGGTTTTGCCATGTTGGGTAGGCTGGTCTTGAACTCCTGGCCTCAGGTGATCAACCCACCTCAGCCTCCCAAAGTGCTAAAATTGCAGGTGTGAGCCACGATGCCCAGCCAGTCATAAGTTTCTTTCTGATTAGGTAAAACTTTTTTTTTTCTTTCTTTTTTTTTTTTTTTTTTTTTGAGACGGAGTCTCGCTCTGTCGCCCAGGCTGGAGTGCAGTGGCGCGATCTCGGCTCACTGCAAGCTCCGCCTCCCGGGTTCACGCCATTCTCCTGCCTCAGCCTCCCGAGTAGCTGGGACTACAGGTGCCCACAACCGCGCCCGGCTAATTTTTTGTATTTTTAGTAGAGACGGGGTTTCACCGTGGTCTCGATCTCCTGACCTTGTGATCCGCCCGCCTCGGCCTCCCAAAGTGCTGGGATTACAGGCGTGAGCCACCGCGCCCGGCCTGATTAGGTAAAACTTATGCTCGCTTCTTACAGGTAGTCTCTTGAATTTCAAGATTTTAGAATATTTTCCCACTTATATAAAAACTATTTAATATATCAACTTAAAATCACTCTACCGTAATGGTCAGATTTCTTATGTCAATACAACATGTATTATAGAAAGTTGTACTCTAAAAAATATATTTCCCTTGTGCTTTGTATTTCTTTTTACAGTTTGTATTTGAAAATAACTATGAATTCATCAGAAGTTACAAGAATAATACAGAAAATCCTTAAGTGCAAATTATGGATGAGTTTCTTGATCACAGATTATTGTCCTGTCCTGTTCATATTTCTCTTGCTAAAGGAATTACAGCCGAATTTTTGTAGAAAGACAGTAAGAAAGGTACTGAATTATATGCAAGACTTTGACATTGTGGTAGGTAGAATACCCTTGCAATGATGTTAGTGGCCTCATTTTTGAAATATATAAATTTTTTATATTACATGGAAAAGATAATTTGCAGACATAATTAATGTAGAAAAATTATCCTGGTTATCCAAAACCAAGGAATTTTTTTTTTTTTTTTTTTTTTTTTTTTGAGTCTGAGATACAGCAGAAAGAGAAGCCAGAAAGTTTAAAAGCATGTGAAGAACCTGAGTCACCATTGCTGGAGGGAGCCATATGGAAAGCATGAGAAGAAATGTAAGAGCCTCTTGAAGCACAGATTGATTCCATCTGATAACCAACAAGGAAATGGGGCTTTAGGCATATAATTCCCAAGGAACTGTATTTGTCCAGCAGACAACATGAGCTCAAAAGTATATTTTTCTCCAGATTCTCCAGGAAGAACACAGCACTACCAACATGATTTCAGCCTCCTGAGATCCTAAGCAGATGTCCTAGTTTAGTACACCCAGACTTCTGATCTAAAGAAGCTGTGAGATAATATACTTTTCTTGTTTTAAGCTGGTACATTTATTTTGTTATGTCAGCAATAGAAAATTAATACAGACATTAAGTATTTGTGTGACTTTGGAAAAACTAACTAAATTATTTAAGCACTGTGCCCTAGCTAATTTATCAAATGTTTATTGAGTGTTTTGTATGTGTTGTTAGTCATTCAAAGATATCTGTGGAAAGATGCCAAGTTGAATAGCATACAATCTCTATCCTTATCTAGAGGAAAAACTATAGAGATGATGACTAAGGTCTCTTTAGACACTAAAATTTTATACATACACTTTAAATATTTATTATATGAGTGCCAATAGTAATTTAAGAAAGAAGAATGATTGTACTTAATTTCCCCATTAAGATGGCTTGTGACTCATGGTACTGAGATTTGAATGCTTTAAATATTGACAGTCATTCTAAACTTTTCATAGGTTACTGTAAAAGGTATCAATAGTTAAATATTAATAAAATAATATAATAAATAGAAAAATGAAATAGATTACATGGAAAAATAACATCAAGAAATTTGCACTGTAAATCTAGTATTGAAGAAACTAAAATAAACATTATTAGAAAAGTTATAACAAAATTTTTATTTGGTTTGAAAAATTTATATATTATTTCAGGAAACAATGCAATTTTATTTATATTAGAAAACATTTATCATTAGGTAAGATATTTTGGATTTTTAATATTTTATCTTGATGTCCATAGATTTAGCTGATATTTTCAAAGAAGAATGGCACAAATCCTGAACACAAAGTAACTTTAGCAGTTTGAATACTTTCAGAAAGTATTACGTTGATAATAAACTGTTGTTTTTAATTTAATATCTAAATTGAAATTAAGTACTTCAGACGTTGTTTTTCAATTGTATGGGATTTGAAAACAATATAAGGATCCATCTTTATGGATAATAACTTTGTCATTTAAAAATTCATCAAACATTGCAAATATGTTTTGTTTTGTTTTTTCATGAAAAAGATTAGCAGGGTTTTTGCTCCTTTTGGATCAAATCACTAAAACCTAACAACTTGAAGGTTTATTTATAGAATGGCATTTATTATAATATTTCTGAGTTTTCCAGTCATGCAACTAATTAATCAATTTAAGACTGTATCTCCAAAGATAGAGTTTAAAAATAAAAGCAATACGTCCTCTTATTTTAACTAACTGAATATTACAGGTAAGATTTTAGTAAACATTTTGTAGTTAGCAATATAAAATTAAAATACAAAGATGTTCATGGCAGATGACCCAGAAACTATGCTTTGTTTGTCTGATTAAAACGAATATTTACCAATCATTTCCAAATAATTTTTCTAGAACTCCTATGTGAAATATGTACTTTTTGATTAAAAAAAAAATCAGGCTATAATATACATGCTTAATGTAAGAGAGATGAGTTGAACTGGGCTTTAACTGGATGAGTCATGCATCATTTGCATTGCCATCAACTACCAATCATCCTTTTTCTTTTTCTTCTTCTTTTCTTTTCTTTTTCTTTTTTTTTTTTTTTTTTTGATGGAGTCTCTCACTGTCGCACAGCGTGGAGTGCAGTGGCGCGATCTTGGCTCACTGCAAGCTCTGCTTCCCAGTTTCACGCCATCGTCCTATCTTAGCCTGCCGAGTAGCTGGGACTACAGGCACCCGCCACGCCTGTCTAATTTTTTTTTTTTTTTTTTTTTTTTTTTTGTATTTTTAGTAGAGACGGGGTTTCACCATGTTAGCCAGGATGGTCTCAATCTCCTGACCTCGTGATCCACCCGCCTTGGCCCCCCAAAGTGCTGGGATTACAGGCGTGAGCCACTGCGTCCGGCCGGGGACTAGTATTTTTTTAATGACATGTTACCAAATGAAAAGAAAGTGTGCCCTTAAAAAAAAAAAAAAAAAAAATTTGGCTATTTGTTTTGGCCAGTTAGTGGAATTCTTCTATTTTGTGCCACTCCCTACTGCTACATTGTTAAACATGCATTGGCGGCCCTAGGTAACCAGGGCAATCTTAGCTTAGGTAACATAGGAAGAAATGCAGTGATGCATGACCACAATACTTCTTGGTCCTCCTAGAAGTACACTTATCCAGGAATTAGCTTTTTGAAGACAAATGTTATTTCACATGTTCAAGAGCAATTGACTTTAAGATTGTGAAAGGAAAATAAAAAAATTGAGACCCCAAATCACTATGGCAAGAGTTAAAAGCTGTAAGACGAGTCATGTAAGAACTGACCTTTCCTTTTGTTCCTAAACAGATATGTACAGATAAAAGGTTAAATATCTCCACAGATAGCTATTCTATATTCACATTATCTTTTTTTTGGCCTCAGTTTCTCCTTTATTGCTCCCGTACGAACCCCTCCCCCTCCACCTCCCGTAAACACAGTGCTGCGAGATCGCTGACGGAGAAGGCTTCCTCCAGCGGCCGGGTGGTGAAGGCCTCTGGCTCTTCTCTCGGGGCGACCCGTCAGTGCTTGGCAGTCATCCTAGGGTGCGAGAGAGGTGGGCAGCAGCTCAGCCTCCCCCGGCTGGGGAGAGAAAGTTTCTTGGTCTCAGCTTCATTTCCGTGAAGGGCACCGAGAACTCGAAACCCTTCCAGTAGTACCAGCTCACTCTCTGATTCAGGTCCACAGTGCTCCCGTAGAGCCCGTTGAGGTTAGTGTAGTGGCAGTTCCTGTATCACCAGGCCCCTCGGTAGGAGACGGAGCAGGAGATGAGCAAGTTGTTGGGGTCCCGATCAAGGGAAGACACTGCCGCTGTGGTAGCTCTTGGAGTGCCCTGCGGTGCCGTGGTAGCCCTCCAGGTGGAGGCGGTAGCACTCCGCAGCCGAGTCCACGCGGAAGGAGTCGTACTGGGCGAACACAGCCTTGTTCCCAGCCCGCAGGCCCACGCGCATGGAGTAGTCACCTGCCTGCGCCAGGCTGTGCAGGGCCTCACTGTCTATATTCACATTATCTTATATAAAGTTCGAATTTGATTTACTGAGCATGAGAAAAATACACAATTGAATATTCCTTTACCTGCTTCTTTTCTATTGCAACATGTGGATTACCAAACCCTTCCTCTATTCTCTCCAGCACGCCTTTCCCTATAAATATTGAATTTCTCAAAGTAATCTCTGAAGAAGGACACAGATCATAGACTGTTTCTGTTATTTTATTTTATTTTTTCCTCCTGGGCATTATCCTTGACTTTGGTGAAATAAACTTCTAAATTGTCTCACTTGCTTTTTGGTTTACAGGATAAACAATTTCCTATACTTAAAATTGTGAAATGACATGCCTCAGTGACATTATAGTAAAATGATTTGTATTTGGGATGTTGGTCAAAATATGGATAAAATGACTAAAAATATTTACAATTATTTAAGATTTTTTCAATGGGAAGTATTATATTTTCTGGGAGACAATATGATTTTCCATGATACTATTGATGAAGCATGAGGTATGGCACAAGAAAGACAAGCTACAACACTATGCAACCCTAGAAAAATGATTTAACCTGTACATGAATTTGCTCCTTGATCTATAAGTTGGTAATGTTAAATACTTAATGCTTAAAACTGTTGGCAGGTATTAAATGAGATAATGTATATTAAGCAAATAGAGGATATAACATGCCTCAACAAAGATGAATCTTATTTGTTTTATGCAGTTCTTACTTATAATGAGACTATTATTTAGTTATATTTTAACAGAATATATACTTTTCAAAGCACATTTATTACTACTTTGATTTCCTGAAATTAATTCTATGCAGTTGGCAGAGTTATAATGACACCTGATTTTCCTATCAAACAATGTTACAGAAAAAATACAGAGGCCGGGCGCGGTGGCTCAAGCCTGTAATCCCAGCACTTTGGGAGGCCGAGACGGATCACGAGGTCAGGAGATCGAGACCATCCTGGCTAACACGGTGAAACCCCGTCTCTACTAAAAAAAAAATACAAAAAACTAGCCTGGCGAGGTGGCGGGCGCCTGTAGTCCCAGCTACTCGGGAGGCTGAGGCAGGAGAATGGCGTAAACCCAGGAGGCGGAGCTTCCAGTGAGCTGAGATCCGGCCACTGCACTCCAGCCTGGGCGACAGAGCAAGACTCCGTCTCAAAAAAAAAAAAAAAAAGAAAAAGAAAGAAAGAAAGAAAGAAAGAAAGAAAGAAAGAAAGAAAGAAAGAAAGAAAGAAAGAAAGAAAGAAAGAAAGAAAGAAAGAAAACAGAAAAAGTATACAGAAAAGTTAAGTGACTTGATTGTGATTTTATGGTGGCAGATATGTGACTTAAACATAATCAGCCTTCTACTTTAAAGATTGCTTCTTTTGTATTGCATAGCACTGCCTTTCCAGAAGATATATGCACTATTAGAAAATAATAACCCTAAGAGTTGATCTCACAACTCACTGGCATTCTTAAAATGCATTTTTAGCAATTTGTTGAAGTATAGCATACACATAGAAAAATACACAAAAATGTCACATCAATGAATTATCACAGTAAAGCACATCCATGTAATAAACACACAGGTAAAAAAATACGTTGTTACCAACATCCAAAATAGCCCTTCAGCTTTCTTCAGAACCAAAATATCTTCCCTCTTCTACAAAGGTAGCTACTATCCTGACTTCTAAAATTATAGCATAGTTTCAAGAGAATTGATCACAATTCTTTTCATTCATTTATGTTCTTTTCATTCATTTATATTGTTACATGTAACTACATCATTTATTATACTTGCTGTATATTGGTCCATGAAATAAATATGCCAAAATCTATGCATAAATTTTATTGTTGGACATTTGGAATATTTATAGTTTGAGCTACATAGATTTGCAATGAATATTATTTAACATATATGTGAGTTTGTATAATTATAAATCTTTTTGGGGCATATAGATACAAATAAAATAGAATGGTCATTGGCTATGCATGTATTTTAATTTGGTAGATAATGATAAACAGTTTTCCAAAGTGGTTATATAAATGCATACATCCACTGTTCATCCATTAGAGTTTCACTTGCTCTACATCTTTGCTTATACTGCTATTATTTTTTTTAATTTGCCATTCAATTCAGAGGGTCAGTCCACTGGAAAATATGTAGCAATTTTAACATGCATGCCCCAAATAACAGTTTCCAAATACACAGCCATATTTTATAGAATAAAACTGAAAATAGATAAAACCATCATCACAGTGGGAAATTTTAAAACATCACACTCAGCAATGGTTAGAACAAGAAAATAATAAAAACATTTCATCTCCAGATGATTCAATAAACAGAATTTACAAAAGTGACCTAATTTGCATATTTAAATAGTTGTAAATAACTTTTTAATAACTGTTGTTTTCAAATGCACATTACACTTCTACCCAAACTAACCACGTCTAAGGCTATCAAAAATATCTGCAGAAATTTTAAAACATTGAAATCATTCAAGGTATATTTTGTGGCTACAGTGGAATTAAGCCTAAAATCAATAATGTAATAAAAAAGTTCAACTATTTAGAAATTTAGCAAAATACATCAAAGCAATTTATCAAATTAGAAATCAATGATCATACAGCATATCAAAACTTGTGGAATGCAGCAAATCTGTGTGGAGAAGAAAATATATATTCAAAAATTTATAGATAAGAAAAGAAGGTAAGTCAAAAATCAATAACCAAATATTTATATCAAGAAGTGAGTAAAAGGACATATTATTGTATACCAAAAATGTAGAGGTTAGAAAACAAAAGAGTATTTATTAAATACAAAATAAGCTATAGAAGTTATTTTATTAACAAACCCAAAAGTGGATTTTTTGAAAGATTAACATCTGATAGACATTTAACCAAATTGAGCAAAATTAAAATACATAAATAACTAAAGACACAAATTTAAAATACAAGGGATAAAAAAGTGCTATCACTAGATATTTTACAAATGTTTTAAAGATTTTTGAATAATATAATGAAAACTTTAAAATATAAATAAAATTTTGCATAAAATTGACTAATTCCTAGAAAAACACGAATTATCAGAATTGACACAAGACAAAATAGAAATATATAAATAGCACTGTATCTATTAAAGACAATAAATTGGCAAATAAATGTTTCCCCACAAAATATCTTTTGTGCCAGATGTAATCACTTGTGAATTTTTCCAAACTTTTAATAAAATGTGACACCAATTGTAGACAACTTTCTCGGAGAAACAAAAAGGATAGAAGGAAAGTGAGAGAAGTTGGGGAAAGAGAATAATGAGGTCAGGGTAACTTTGTGAATAACAACAGGAAGGGAAACTTAGGGGATAATCACTTTCATAAACATAAATTCAATAATTCTGAAAAATAACAAATTGAATAAAGTGATTTTTTTAAAGGTATAATACATCATTAACAAGTTGGTATTATTTTATCATACAGGGCAGACTTCACATTTTAATAACAATTACTGTCTTTTATCACATTAAGAGAATAAAATAGTAAGTCATCTTCATAGATGCAATGCAGAATAAGGATTTCAGAAAATTTTGCAATCATTCAATGTAAAAAAAAAACTATGGAAAGCAAGGAATATAAGGAATTTATTTCATCTGACAAGTAGTATAGACTTAAAATCTACAGCAAATATAAAATTTAATTGGTAAAATATGACATTTCCCTATTTCCCCTCTCATGATTAAAAATGAGATAAAAATGCCCATTATTCTCACTTTCATTCAAACCTATACTGGCTATCTTGTCCAATGTACTATGAAAAAATAAAGCTCATTATTTATAGACAATATGAATATGAACATAAAAAATTAGAAATATTTGTGTGACAAATTGAAATATAAATAATATAGCAATGTCTTTGAATTAAGATAAATTATAAAAATATCCATATGGATAAAACCAAAATGTTTTCCTATATTTCACCATACACAAAAATTCCAACTAGATCACATACTTAAATTTAAAATAAAAAGTATTCTAAAATAAAAATGTAGAAGTATTTCTTCATACATTTGAGACAGCAAAGATTACTTAAACAGTACATAAACTGTTATCCAAAATGGAACAATTGATGTAGTACATTAAAATCAAGAATTTCTCTCCCTTTTACATGCACTTAAAATATAGAAATTTATAGAGTAGTAGTTTATATCATAATTAAATATATTCAATATAAAAGTTATTTCCAGGCTGGGCGTGGTGGCTCAAGCCTGTAATCCCAGCACTTTGGGAGGCCAAGATGGGCAGATCATGAGGTCAGGAGATCGAGACCATCCTGGTTAACACGGTGAAACCCCATCTCTACTAAAAAAAATACAAAAAAACTAGCCGGGCGAGGTGGCGGGCGCCTGTAGTCCCAGCTACTCGGGAGGCTGAGGCAAGAGAATGGCGTAAACCTGGGAGGCGGAGCTTGCAGTGAGCTGAGATCCAGCCACTGCACTCCAGCCTGGGCGACAGAGTGAGACTCTGTCTCAAAAAAAAAAAAAAAAAAAAAAAAAAAGTTATTTCCAGAACTAATAAAAACCTTTAAAACTCCACAGGAAAATCCAGTAGAAAAAGGGATAAAAATCATTTAAATAGAGACTTTTTAAAGTGGATATTCAAATGACCAGTAAAGCTATCAAAAAGTGCTCAACTCCATTAGTCATCACAAAAATGTGTATAAAAGCCACAGTGACATATCACCACAAACAACCAAGAATGGCTAGAAATAAAAATAATGATAAATGTTGGCAAAGGTATAGATTTTCTCTAATTGTCTTTTACACTGGTAGGAGTATAAATTGTTTATATACATTTTGGAAAGTCATTTGGCAACATATTTTAAAGCTGAACATATGAATAATCTATGATCTAACAATTCTACTTTTGGGTGCAAAATAGATAGACTATTTATAATTCACATTCTACGAGAAATTTCTGTTAAGATTTACTGCTATTAACTCACTCTTTCTCCGAAGAATCTTTCCACTTCATTTTCCATATTTCTCTTCCCTCCTATTTTTTTCAATCTTGATGATCATTCCTTGATAGTATTTCTCTTTGTTGGGAGATTATGTCCTATGGGTATCACATGTTTCTGTCTATCTTATGAGTACAGGAATTACTGCCTTTGTTCCATCCTACCTTTCAAAAAATGTGTGGTAAAAGCCTTTAAAGATTTAATGTTTCCCTCTGGAGCAAAGGGTATCTTTTCTTAAAGCATTAGAACATATATTTTCTCCCTTAGAAGCATAAGACGGACAAGCTTATGGGCCATAGTATAATACTGAGGTCTCCTAAACTCGCAATTCTTCTCCTGTAATGAACCCACTATATGTGCCAGTATCATCTAGCACATGTCACATGGCTATATGAGAATGTGGGGTAGGATAACTGATGCCAATGCTCATGCTGTAGCTATAGTTATTGTCATGAGCAATACAGTTCTATGTCTCTGAATGAGAAGTGTCATGGATTCTGAGAGCATTCACAAAACTGGCCGACTTAGTTAGCTTGTTAGGTAGAATAAAATTTCAGACCCTGACATCATTTGGATTTGTGTCCCCATGCAAATCTTACGTCAAACTGGAGGAAGATCCTGATGGGAGGTGACTGAATCATGGGGGTGGATTTCCCCCTTGCTGTTCTTGTGATAGTGAGTGAATTCTCATGAGATTTGATGATTTAAAAGTGTGTGGCACTTCCCCCTTCACTCTCTCTCTCCTGCTCTGCCATAGTTAGATTTGCTTGCTTCTCCTTTACATTCTATCATGAATATAACTTTCTATGAAGCCCACAGAACTGAGACAATTAAACCTTTTTAATTCATAAATGACTCAGTTTCAGGTAGTTCTTTATAGGAGTGTGAGAAGAGACTAATACAGAAAAATTGTACCAAAAGTGGGGTACTGCTTTAAAGATACCTGAAAATGTGGAAATGACTTCAGAACTGGGTAACAGGAGAGATGGGAACAGTTTGGAGGGATACGAAGAAGACAGGAATATGTGGGAAAATTGGGAACTTCTTGAGAACTTGTTGAATGATTTTGACTAGAATAGTTATAGTGATATTAACAGTGATGTCTGGGCTGAGGTGGTCTCAGATGGTGATGAGAAACTTATTGGGAACTTAAGTAAAGATCACACTTGCTATGCTTTAGCAAAGAGCTATAGTATTTTGCCCCTGTCCTAGAGATCTGTGGAATTTTGAACTTCAGTGAGATGATTTAAGGTATCATGTGGAAAAAATTTCTAATCAGCAAAGCACTCAAGGTGTGACCTGGCTGTTTCTGAAGGTATATGCTTATATGTATGAGAAAACAGATTATCTGAAACTAAAACTAATATTTAAAAGGAATATTAGCATAAAAGATTGGAAAATTTGCAGCCTGACCATGTGGTAAAAAAAAAAAAAAAAAGAAAACATTTTGTGGAGCGAAATTCAAGCCAGCTGCAGAAATTTGCATAAGTAAACAGGTGCGGAATGTTAATATCCAAGACAATGGGGAAGAATGTCTCCAGGCAATTTCAGAGACCTTCATGATAGGTTGTCCCATCACAGGCCTGGAGGCCTAGGAGGAAAAAATAATTTTGTGAGCCAGGCCCAGGGCCCAGCTGCTCTGTGCACCCTTGGGACATGGTATCCTGCATCCCAGTCACTCCAGCTCCAGCTGTGGCTAAAAGGGAATAAAGTACAGTTTGTACCATTGTTTCAGAGAGTGCAAGTTCCAAGCCTTGGTGACTTCCACATGGTGTTGGGTCTGTGGATGTGCAGAAGTCGAATTGAGGGTTGGGAATGTCTGCCTAGATTTCAGAAGATGTATGGAAACACCTGGATGTCCAGAGAGAAGTCTGCTGCATGGAAAGAGCCCTCATAGAGAACCTCTACTAGGGCACTGCAGAGGGGAGATATGGGAGCCCCTACACAGAGTCCCCACTGGGGCACTGCCTAGTGGAGCTCTGAGGATAGGGCCATCATCCTCCAGAACCCAGAATGGTACATCCACCGACAGATTGCACTGTTCACCTGGAAAAGCTGCAGACACTCAATGTCAGCTCAGGAAAGCAGTCTTGGGTATTGTACCTTGCAGAGCCAAAGGGGGAGAGATGCCCAACATCTTGGAAGCCCACCTCTTGCATCAGCATGGCTGGGTATGATATGTGGAGTCAAAGAATATCATCTTGAAGCTTTAAGATTTAATGACTGCTCTGCTGAGTTTCAAACTTGCATGGAGCCTGTAGCACCTTTGTTTTGGTTGATTTCTCTATCTTGGAATGCAAAAATTTACCAGATGCTTGTACTCACATTGTGTTTGGGACATAATTAACTTGTTTTTGATTTTAGAGGCTCATAGTTGGAAGGGACTTACCTTGTCTTAGATGAGACTTTGGACTGTGGACTTTTGAGTCAACGCTGAAATGAGATAAGACTAGGGGACTGTTAAGAAGGGATCATTGTATTCTGCAATGCAAGAAGGACATGGGATTTGGGAAAGACTGGGATGGAATAATATGATTTAGGCTTGGGTTCCCACCAAAATCTCATGTCAAATTAGAGGAGGGACCAGATGGGAGGAGACTGGATCATGGGGGCAGAATTCACCCTTACTGTTCTTGTGATAGTGATTGAGTTCTCATGAGATCTGATGGTTTAAAAGTGTCTGGCACTTCCCTCTTTGCTCTCTCTTTCTCCTGCTCTGCCATCTGAGAATGTGCCTGCTTCTTCTTTGCTTTCCACCATGATAGTAAGTTTCCTGAGGCCTTCCAGTTATGCTTTCTGTGAAGCCCGTGGAACTGTGAGTCAATTAAGCCTGTTTTCTTCATAAATTGGCCAATCCTAGGTAGTTCTTTATAGCAGTGTGGAAATGGAATAATACATGTCCTTTATAGATTTTAACTCTTAAGCTTTTCTAAACCCAAAATTAAATGTTTTGTGTTCCATAACTTTATTCTTAGACTTCTTCTTATACTATAGTTTAATCTACACCAATGCCTTATCATGTATCACATTAATCTAAATGTACAGGCCGGGCGCAGTGGCTCAAGCCTGTAATCCCAGCACTTTGGGAGGCCGAGACAGGCGGATCACGAGGTCAGGAGATCAAGACCATCCTGGCTAACATGGTGAAACCCCGTCTTTACTAAAAAATACAAAAAAACTAGCCGGGCGAGGTGGCGGGCGCCTGTAGTCCCAGCTACTCGGGAGGCTGAGGCAGGAGAATGGCGTAAACCCGGGAGGCGGAGCTTGCAGTGAGCTGAGATCCGGCCACTGCACTCCAGCCTGGGCGACAGAGCGAGACTCCATCTCCAAAAAAAAAAAAAAAAATCTAAACATATTGTTTATTTTTTACATTTAGCTCCAAATATCCAACTTCTGTAGTGAATCTTTATTTGATAGTCCCTCTGGCATCTCAAATTCAGAATATCCCTTTATGAAACCTTCATATTTTCATACAAATTTGCTCCTCTTTTCATATTCTATATTATAGTGGTTACCAACATCCACAATATCATTCAGAGATGAATTCTACGAGTTTTCCTTAATGTATTATTTTCTGTTACTCCCCATGAAGCTTCAAATACTTTTCAATGTTTTCTTTCCATGTCTTAAATCAATCATTTGTTCTCCACTTTCATGGTCACTAACTTTGTTCATGCAATAATTCTTGCATGTTCATCACTGCTGCACTCGTTTTAATTATCTTACTGTCGTTCTTGTTTCTCATCCACTCTGTCATACCTTTTTCTGATAGAATAATTGTTAGAAAATGTGCTCAGAATAACATATCAACTAGTTATAACTATTTTGAAAAGACATGAATTATTCTATGTCTTTTAATAGAGCCTGAAAATAACAACATATGGGAGTATTTTCGCATGGCTTATAATTTATGTTCAAAATAATGACTAATATTCATAAAAAACGTTGTTACATACACTAATTTATCTGCTTCAAAAAGTATAAAAGTGAGAAAAATTTTAATGTTATAATTTAATCACACAGGCACGCTCACACACACCACCCGAAGTGATTGAGTTTATTTAGAAAATCCACTAATTTGGAAGGTCAATTTCTCTGCAGTGCCACATAAACAGGATGTGGTTATACTTTAATATCTGAAGAAATTATAAACACATTAAGAATAGCATTGTCAAATAAGTCAGCAGTGAGAAAGATATACAATATTCTCTTAATTGAAAGTGTTAATACATATGGTGTAATGATATTTAAGAAAAGTAAAAACAAATACAAATTGTTCATTGATGTCTTTCTATACCACAAATGTCAGGGAACCTAAAATATTGGTTTCACAATTTTTAGGGATCTATCTTATCTTTTGAATACAAAAGATATAAATTATGTTAGTTTTTGATTTCTAACTATAACAAGTTACCATACACTTAGTGGGTTAAAACAATATAAATTTATGATTTTATAGTTTTGGAAGTCAGATGTCTGAAATGAGTCTCACTGGGCTAAAAGTAAGGTGTCAACAGGGATATGTTCCTTTCTGGTGTCTTTAGAAGACAATCTATTTTCTTGCCCTTTCAAACATCTAGAGGCTATCCAATTTATTTTACTCATGGCCTCCTTCCATCTTCAAAGCCAGACACAAGTCAAGTTTTTTCCTCCTTTTTTTTTTTTTTTTTTTTTTTTACATGTACCACTCTGACCTTCTTTTCTGCTTTTCTCTTTCACTTTTAAGCACCCTTGTGATTACATTGTACCTACCCAGATAATTCCAGATAATCTTTTTTTAAGGCCAACTGATTAGCAGACTTAACTCCATCTGTAATCTTATTTTTTCCCATATAATATAACATTTATAATTTCTAGACTTGAGGACTTTAGGATATTTGAGGGACAATTATTCTTCCTACCCAGGGATATCTTTAGTTTTTGTTATAAATGTAACATACCATATTAACATTTAAAAATCCAATCTCAAAAGTAATTTACCTTTTAGTTGCTCTCTTTTTCTCCTTTCTTTTCTTCCTCATTCCCTTTCTCAATCCACACAACTGTAAATATTACCAGAGGATATTTCAAAACATTTATTTTAGAAGTATTATCAGCCAACTAACTATGGTCTTTTCTGAGCCATTATATATTACTTTGTGTGGTAATGATTTTTGAATATATTTGTTTTCTTCATTAGATTGTGTGCATCACACACTTCAGCCTTCTCTTAGTCTCATGCTTCTAAATGTAATGTGCTGCCAACAGATGGAGCACAAGATGAATGTGGTTTGAGTGTATAGAAGACTTTACAGATTAATAGAGGCCTTGACTCGTTAAGAAGTTTGCCTAAGGTCACCAAGAATACTCTTTGTCTTCTAATAACACTCCTCCTCAGTATTAAAAAGACAATGTGAAATGTATTCATTCAAAAGTATTTGTTGAGCATTGTGCATATAACAGGTATTTTTTGTAAGCACTAAAACTACTTTAGCAATCAAAATTGACAAAATCCCTTGTTGTCACAGAAATCATGTCCTATTGTCTAGAGAGTTTCAATAAATAAAACAATCAAAGTATTAAGTGCTAGGAAAAATATTGAGCAGGGTGAGAGGTATGGAGAGACCGTGGAAATAATATTAAGTAGAGTGAAGTTTACAGTATTAAATAGCATAGTCACAGTAGACCTCACTAGAAGAGTAGGCTGCCTACATATCTTTATTAATCTTGTTAATGAGTGGGTAGAGGTATAGGGCAAATAAAACATAGTCAAGGACAAATACAACACTTTCTAGTTTTACTCTCTGGGCATAACAGGAATAAGGAGGATAGAATGTGATGGTGATGGTTGATAGAAAAGATGAGAATCTTGAAAACCTTTAGAGAGGTTGTGTTACATTTATATGCCTCATTTATACATTAAGGACAAATGAAGGGTGCCATTTTTCCATTATCCTGGAATCACTGGACATTAAAAAATATAAGAATTTTCTCACAGTGGAACAGCTCCAATTAGAGATCAATAACCCTTGTACAAGTGAGCCTAAGATAAAATGTCATATTACTGACAGTATTTAAGCAGAGACAAATGGGCTTCTTCCTCGGGGTCTAAAAACACTTTCATCGATGCAGCACATGGGATGGAGACTAGCTATAAAGATAACTTGTTGGTTCTTAGAAGAACAATTTATGGTCATATGTGAATTGATGAGAAGAATCTTTTCTCCTGTGTATTTTTTCAACTTGTTTTTTTCTATCTTTCAAATAGCAAGTTTTCTAATTCATTCATTCATTAAGATTTTAATCAAAATAATATAGAGATCAAATTAAGATATCAAATACTACTATAAGGCCTATACCTAAAAACATCAGTATACAATGTCACCCATACGCAATGCTTGTTTCTTTTTCCCAGAGTTGATTATTTTCATCAAATATAGCTATTTCCCTTGATGTTTGTTTTTACATACCTAAATACCTTCACTCTGCTATTTCTTGGTTTATCAATTTTCAATACTCTCTATTAACTTCTCATTTCTTTGGTAGAGACATTATTCTCAAGTGTCTCCTCCCACTAATATTTATGCTACCAATATACTGATATCAAAATTTTTAAAAATGTAATGTTTGCTGAGGCAAGTATTTCACAATTCTTACATTCTTTTTCCTGTAAAAGGTTTTGTGTTTTCTTTGGTTAGTAGCTGCCCTGATTGTGTTCATTTGCTTCCATTGTTTTCAACATGATCAATCAATTCTGAAAAATTTCTATTACTATTATGTTCCAAATCACCAAAACATTATATAATATGAATTGAAGCTTCATTTCAAAGAGATATAATTTATTCTGCTCTTCTTCTTTCTAAATCAATCTATACTGTTGTTTCTTGGCCTGTTTCACTATTTTCATTGTTGGATTTCACTTTTCCTCTGTAACATTCCCTGTATTCTGAAGGTTGTGCCTTCCTCTTCCCAGAGCGAAGACTGTATTGTTGGCTTCCCTACTTCTGAGGTTTTGGAATCAGATTGACTTCCTTGCTCTTCAGCTTGCAGAAGGCCTACTATGAGGCTTCACCTTGTGATCATGTAAGTCAATACTCCTTGATAAACTCCCCTTTGCATGTGTACATACATATATGTACATATATACATATATATATCTCCTATTAGTTCTGTTCCTCTAGAGAAACCTGATTAAGTCCATGATACAAAAAGTGTGATGTACATTGCTAATTATACCCTCCTCCCTTTTGGAATTACTGATAGAGAAGACTCTTTAAGTCAGATTAAAAAATTATAATTTATTCTCTCTGAAGACTGCCACCTGGAGACTTCATGTGCATGATAAAACCTTGGTCTCCACAACCCTTATTGTAACCCAGACATTCCTTTATATTGATAATAATTCTTCCAACTTATTGCCAATCAGAAAATCTTTAAATCTGCCTATTACCTGGAAACCTCCCTTCTAGGGGTCCCATTTTCTCAGACTGAAGCAATGTACATTTTACATGTATTGATTGATGTCTCATGTCTCTCTAAAATATATAAAACCATGCTGTACCCTGACTACTCTGGACACATGTTGTGGGGACCCTCTGAGGCTGTGCCATGGGTGCGTTCTTAACCTTGGTAAAATAAATTTTCTAAATTTATTGAGACCTGCCTCAGTTACTTTGGTTTACAAATTGGTAACCGAAAAGAGATTCTAAGCTACAATGTTAGCAGTGACTGAGGAAAGTTTACATGGAGTGGTCTTAGCTTTTAATTATTTATTATTATTTTTAATTTTCCTCCTAGGAAGCTGTTTAGGATCCAAATTATAGTTTAGTAGTGCATTCCAAAGGGTCTCCGCCATTGCCATATCTCCCCAAATTAATCTCAATCAGCTTGTCTGTGAATTTGCATAAGGAAGTGAACTGTCATTCTCATAGATAAATTATATATTGAGCTCCTTGGCTCCAAAGCACACAAGCATTTTGCCCCTCCCAGGCAAAAGGCACCCTTGAGTGACTAAACGCTGATTGGGAGTGTCTGAGTGTTGACCTCCCAAATTGTACAGTGGCTCTATAGGGATTCCCCAACAAAATTAGTTTTAAAAAGCTCATCCAGGAAAGGCATATAAGAACTGATTAATCAGTGTTTTGAACCGTTTCATAGGTGATAGACCTCCAGAGAGAGAAGCTGAGACATGTAAGAGAGTGTAAACAATTGAGTGGTGGCACCGTGGAGTCCTACTAACAATTAGCACGTTTCGATCCACCACACTAAAAACCCTAAGCCAAAGCTCAGTTCCACATTTTAAGAAAAAAATTGGGGAAACAAATCATCTAAGAATGAGGAAAGACAAAGAGAAAGACCCTTTTTCAAGCACCCTGTTTGGTTTTATGGTGCCTTTACTTGCAAGTGTTTGTGTAAATAAAAGAGTATGCCAGGTTTTCTAGTAATCCAGCTGGTTAGCCATTTGGTCTGTTCTTGTGCACATTTTAAACTGCTGGGCAAATTACATGAAAGGAAGTTCAGAGCCCAAAGGTTGATTTGCAATGGTAAAGTTCGTAAGTTCTGTGTCTATTTCTGTGTTTTATTTTCTGCCTGCTATATGTTTGCTGTTACTTTTCTACTGGTGTCAAGGTGAAAAACAAAAAACATCATTTGTATCTATCTATTTTTGTAAACTGATGAGTTTATATTGATAACTCATGCTGGATTTCTGATATAAAAGCTGTAGAATCTGTGTGTGTATATATATGCATATTCAGATGTGTTTATGTGTACGTACATGTATTTTGTTATGTGTTGTGGCCACAAGGTACCCAACTGGGTTACAGTTAAGAAGTACTTATAAAATAGGTAAATAATCCAAAATGCCTCTTAAGTTCACATTACTTAAATGCAATTTTTAGTAAATAAGCTGGCATTAAACTTATTCATGGAAATGTCTTAAGAAATTGTCTTAAGAATTGTCAGCATATATTTTCTTAGATTTTTTGAATCAAGAGGTTTTTTTATTTAATTCTAACAGTTATTATGAGATGTCAAAATTAGTCATAAGGTTATAAAACTATAGACTCAACATAAAACAGAATAATCTCTGTGTTATTTTTTATAAATAAGATATTTAATATTGTTTGTTTAATAAAAACATTTAAATCATGAGTTATTGATATAATACCCATATAGTTAACCTTAAAATTTTTATTTGGGAAAGGTAAAATTCATAAGCTATAAAAAGGTCTAAAAGTGAAATAACTTTGAATGATGACCATCACAGTTTCCACAAATAATGTAAACTATAAAAATAATGAAAATAGGCTGGACGTGGTGGCCCATGCCTACAATCCCAGCACGGGTGGATCACAAGGTCAGGAGTTCAAAACCATCCTGGCCAACATGGTAAAACCCTGTCTCTACTAAAAATACAAAAATTAACCGGGCGTGGTGGCGGGTGCCTGTAATCCCAGCTACTCGGGAGGCTGAGGCAGAGAATTGCTTGAACCTGGGAGGTGGAGGTTGTGGTGAGCTGAGATCATGCCACTGGACTCCAGTCTGGGTGACAGAGTGAGACTCTGTCTCAGAAAATAGTAATAATAAATTAATCACATAAATGTAAATAAATAATTGCCTAGAAAAACAATTTTCGTATAATTGAGACTCTAAGGTTATATAAAATTAAATAATAGATGTTTATTAAATATCTGGGTAATTTCCAATTTAATAAATTGCAGGAAAACTTTTTTCTACAACTCTTTTTGTACGAGGTCAGGAGTTCGAGAGCAGCCTGACCAACATGGTGAAATCCCGTCTCTAATAAAAATACCAAAATTAGCTGGGCGTGGTGGTGCCTGCCTGTAATCCCAGCTACTCAGGAGGCCGAGGCAGGAGAATCGCTTGAACCCAGAAGGTAGAGGTTGCAGTGAGCTGAGATCATGCCACTGCACTCCAGCCTAGGCGACAGAGCGAGACTTTGTCTGGAAAAAAAAAAAAAGAAAAAAAAAGAAAAACACTAATACAAAACTAAAGAATTGGTTAGAACAAGGTTTTCTGATAATATTGATTTACTGAATAAAGTTGTAAAATGTTTTTAATATTTTTGTTGTTTTTGGAGACAGAGTCTCGCTCTGTTGCCCAGGCTGGAGTGCAGTGGAATGATCTCAGCTCACTGCAAGCTCTGCCTCCCGGGTTTGCACCATTCTCCTGCCTCAGCCTCCTGAGTAGCTGGGACTACAGGCGCCCACCACCACGCCCGGCTAAGTTTTTGTACTTTTAGTAGAGGCGGAATTTCACCATGTTATCCAAGATGGTCTCGATCTCCTGACCTCGTGATCTGCCTGCCTCGGCCTCCCAAAGTGCTGGGATTACAGGCCTGAGTCACCACGCCCGGCCAAAAGTTTTTAATTTTTAAATTATATGATCTCTTTCTTTTTGAAATTCTTCACTTTCATACCTCAGAAGTTATTCAGTTGAACCCTACTGCTTCTGCTCTTTTTTCTCCTTTAGAAGCCTAGGATGGCAAATTTCCCCTTCAACTTTTGTTGGCTCCTGTAATATTTTTTAAGTTCATAGTCAAAAGTAATAAAAAAATATTGAAAACTGGCAAATAAAATTTTTTTATAAGACCTGCCTCTGTCTGTGTGTTTGTTATGTCTATATATTTACATATATCATATGGAAGTAACATTTTAGTATCAGTTATATAAAAGAGTTCTAATCAATTGGTTTGAAAAAAAATAAGTGCCTATCAGACTAATAAAAGCTAGCTCAGAAGCTTTTTAGTGCATATGACTAGTAAACTTTGGTAAGATTAATTTGGCAAATTTAATCTCAATTCACTCCAGTCATTTAAAAATCTCAAAGTCCTGTTCTATTAAATTAAGTAATCCAGATTTCCAACTAGGAATTTGGGTTACTATGAGTTAAAATAGTAGAAGAGTAAAATTTTTTAGTAAGGTTATAAAAACATGATAATATAGTTTTTGCAAAATAAAATGTAATGTTTCTAGTTCAGAGGCTACTTAAGAGTTCCTTTAAAATAAATGAAAAAAAGTATATAAATAAAACTAATGAATAAAGAGAAATAAAAGAATGAGAAATGAGAAGACTTTGACTCTTGGGTGGTGATGTAGTCACCCACAGTATAGAGCTGCAGCAGGGCTGTGTTCAGTCACTAATGGTAAAAGTTTCCAGTGGAATTTACAGGTGGATCATACTCCCAGCGTGTTGGTTAACTGAATGAATAAGAAAATGCAAACTAACAAAGAAAAAGAAATATATGTAATTACTCAGTTATTATCTATAATAGCATCAAAAACTAATAAGTAACTCTGAGATCTGTTGTTACCAAGAAGATAGTCAATGTGGGGGATGGGCAAAATCAAGTAACTATTAAAATCAGAAGGTATAGTGTAAAGTAAACAATGACTTCAGAAACCTTATCAAACTGGCTGGCCCTCATAGCATTTGCAGCAATGGGGAGTCAAAGGACTCATCCCATTGGGGTGGAAATCCTAAGATGACTATTGTAAAATGTAATAAATAAACCTGAAATAGATGGGATTAAAGCAAATGTCTTCACACCACTTTCAAATGTTGGATGGACTAAGGGAGACCCTGCTGGTCCCTCAACATTAAAGTGCCCCACACCAGTTTTCTGCATTTGCAGAGGACACCTAGACGCCCATCTGTGGAACAAAACAGAAGTCAAATCCTTCCCCTGTCTCTCTTGGATTTGGCTGGATACAACTTTCACCAACCCATGGAATCACCCTGTCCTGACAGCTAGCAAGAGGCCAAGACCAATAAGACCACCACCACACCCCCATCAGCAGGAAGCAGTTATAGAATACTGAGTTTCATCAATTTTTTCCCAAGGAATTGTGGTATTGGACTCTTGAGGAGAGAAATGTTACAGCAATTTGTTAGGCAGATATGAGCAGAACAGGAGACCCCCTCACCCCAAATACACACCTCCAGAGTGTCAGGCAACCAACAGGTGATGGTCAGGGGGTTGATAAACTGTCTCTCTTAAATAACAATTAGTTGCAGCTGCTGGCACCATGGAAAAGGCAGTCACCCAATAGATTCAAAAACAAAAACAAAAACAAAAACAAATCCTGAAGCTGGTAATCAGCAGCTTTCCAAAAATATTTCAGGATTTGGGTGAGTGGGCTCAAACATGCATACTAAGAGGCAAATGGCAGAGTTTAGCTGGTATATTACCTGCCTCTAGGAACACATGACTTAAGGGAAAAATATCTCAAATGAACATGTGTAAAACTTAAACACACTGCACATGTGGTGCCTCCCAAGTGTTGGCAGGCCACTGTGCATGCAGACATCTCACCCCAAGGGAAGACTCAGGGAAGAAGGAAAACAGACCATAGAAGTATGTCAACGTATAAAATCCCAAGTCAAAGGTCAAGCTATGCACTTAAATCTCTCAAGTTGCCCAATTGGCCCTCTTCTAAGTGTACTTTAACTTCTTTTTGTTTCTGCTTTAAAACTTTGTAATAAACTTTCATCCCTGCTCTAAAACTCACCACAGTCTATCCCTCTGCCTTATGCCCCCTGGTCGAATTATTTCTGCTGAGGAGGCAAGAACTGAAGTTGCTGCCGACCTATATGGATTTGTGGCTGTTAACATTGCTAGATTCTACAGTGCCTGATAAAGAGCTTTTATTTGACAGGAACTGCATGGCTTTTCAATGGCAGTTCCAAAGTGAGCAGACAAATCCTGTTTGGAATCTACTGTTCTTGTTAAAGAATAATTAAGAAAATATTTTTCCTTTGAGTTACTTAGAGTTTAGAGCAATTACATAAAGTATATTTCAGTGAGCAAAATTTACCTTTCTCTCCATCTGAGTTATCCCAAATCTAAAAGCTATTTGTGGCCGGGCGCGGTGGCTCAAGCCTGTAATCCCAGCACTTTGGGAGGCCGAGACGGGCAGATCACGAGGTCAGGAGATCGAGACCATCCTGGCTAACACGGTGAAACCCCGTCTCTACTAGAAAATACAAAAAACTAGCCGGGCGAGGTGGCGGGTGCCTGTAGTCCCAGCTACTCGGGAGGCTGAGGCAGGAGAATGGCTAAACCCGGGAGGCGGAGCTTGCAGTGAGCTGAGATTTGGCCACTGCACTCCAGCCTGGGCGACAGAGGGAGACTCCGTCTCAAAAAAAAAAAAAAAAAAAAAAAAAAATTAAATAAATAAATAAATAAATAAATGCTATTTGTGAATATTCTGATTTTATGGCAATATTGCTATTTGACTAAGTTTAGTAAGCATCTTTTCTTTTGAAACAAGACACAAATTGGAGACACCGATTATGTAACCAAGGCTTTGATTTGAATGACATAGTTTCAGGTAAAGTTACAGAAAGTCAACTTGAAAAGAGTCTATACAGCCAATCAATTCTTGCTGCACTTTATGTGAATAATCAAGCTAAGTATAATAAGCCTAAAACTTACTTTGCACACAAATTTGTCTTACTATAATTTCTCTTTCATAGAAAGGGAAGGCTAGAAAAAAAGAGAAATTGTTTTAAAGAGAACTAAAATGCCCATTACTAAGTTCAAGCTCTGACTTTTATTTTTGAGTTCAGATTAAATCATTAATTATTTATTGGCTACAATAATAGTCAAAAAGAGCAATAGGCTATAATTTTCCTCATGTTTTTAGTTGGCACACTAATGGAATAGATTCCTTTTTATGTTCTGGCACACCCATTATCTTTTAATTATCAAATTATTAATATTATTTATCTATTGTAATTTTACTTCTGAGAAAACCAGAATCACGGGATTAGGAAAACTAGAGATGGTTTTTCAAAGGCTTCGTGTTTCCCACATTTGGAATCCCACTGGGCCTGATCTGTTTATCACTGCAAATGCCCTGCTGTTGAAACTATACTAGCAACCTCCTTTTTGGCCCAGAGAAGAGGTGGGTATATGAGATTCTAATGGCCGATTTTGAGGTTTACAATTAGATTAGACTATCCGCATAAAGAAGATGCTAAACAACTGGTAAAATAGGGACATGGCCACCTGGGTTATTACATACATGGCACCATTTCATCCAACCCATTCATAAAGAATTTTCTGTTTCCTATAGAATTAAAAGAAAATTATTACTGAGAGGACATAAAGATACAAGGTGACAAAGCCTTGTGGGTATAATTCTCCTAGTTATGCAATATATGCAGATAAATATATATATATGTATATATACTTTTTAAAAAATTAATCAGCCACCATAGGACAAATTACCAAAAAAGCACAAAAAGCATTGTAGCACAGCAAAAGTCCCTAAATTCCTTAGCTTAAATGGTTTTAACAATGCTTATGTTCTGTATGACTAATTGCTATAAGTCTGTAATTAAAAACAAGTAGCTCTATACAAAGAAGTTAAAGATAGATAAACTCAATTTTGTAACCTCTACTATACCTTTTTGTTTGTTGGAATTTATATTACTTTAAAAATATTAAAGGGTAATAAATGTCTGTCCACATCCAACATTTGGCTTTTTGTTTGTTGGCTTTTACATTATTTTACGAATTTTAAAGGGTGATGAATACCTGTCTACATCAGTTTCTCCCTGCCCAAGAATATATAACTAGTTATAAGTCTTTTGTCTCTGAGTCTCTTGATCATAGAGGGTCCCAGGCAAGGACAAGATGAAACTGGGGCAGGCAACCATGCCATCCTGGCAATAATATGGGACAAATTAAAAGTTGGGTGATTATTGATGTTGCCTCAGGCTAATGTTGGTAAGAAGGAGGAGAATGTAAGCAAAAAATAAAATTATAACCACCCTAACCATTTGAATGGAACTCTCCTCTTAGCAAGAGCACTCCAGAGTTAATCAAAAAAACTGATTCAGGCCACGATGGGAAGGGGGAACTGAACACACCTTATTACACCCTTCTCCCTTTTGGAATTACTGCTAGAACAGACTCTTTAAGTCTGATAACATTTACGATATATTTCCTCTGAAGCCGGCTACCTGGACGCTTCATATGCATGACAAACCTTGGTCTCTACAGCTTGTTATTGTAACCTAGACTTTCCTTCCTATTGATAATAACTCTGTCAACAAGTTGCCCATCAGAAATTTTTAAATCTACCTGTGACCTAGATAGAAGCCCTAGCTTTGAATTGTCCTTCCCTTCCAGACCAAACCAATTTACATCTTGCATGTATTTACTGATGCCTCATGTCTCCCTAAAATGTATAAAACCAAGGTGTACTCCGACTACCTTGGGCACATATTTCCAGGACCTCCTGAGGTTGTGTTATGGGTGTGCCCATAACCTCGGCAAAGTAAACTTTCTAAATTGATTGGGACCTGTCTCAGATACTTTTGGTTTACAAATGTTTGGGGATTGGGATCTCTTTATACATGGCTAGTAAATTTTATGACATTGTTTCTTGATATGGCTCCTTTTATTGTGCTGCATATTCTAGTGGACACTCTCAATGTGTACATCAAAACAGTTTTCTCTTCTTTCTGTTTCTATGTTATTTAGATATTTGAGTTCCAGTTAGTGATATTCTAAAAGTTTTACATTTTTCTTTTTTATTCATTTTGTTCCACTTCTTGGGAAATTTGCTCATTTGTAGCTCCAAAATACATATTAAAGTTTTCTATTGAGGTTGCCATATTTTTAATGTTCAAAGGCTTTCTTTTCTGTGTTTTTCCATACAACCCATTGTTTTATGTGTAAAATATCTTTTCATTTTTCCATGCATATAATGTATTTTTAAAATGATTTTTTTCTGCTTCCCAAGTTGACTCTAATCATTCATTCACTCTTAAATGTATTCTGGTTCTCTCTTTCATCTTGGATATTTCTTTTAAAAGTTGGTTGAACCTAGCATATCCATTCATATTTAAGAGTGAAGTACTTAAAATCTTTGGAAGCACTTCACTGAAATAATAAGGCTTCACTCCAGAGTAAACATGTGGATAACACACTATTTTATTGACAACCTCTAAAACTATGCACTGAAGGTCTTTCCTTTGAGGCTATTTAGTTTTTTAGAAAATAATAAAAATATATATGCCCTTTAAGATAATTCTGATGAGTAGAGGTAATCAACAGTTATTTTATAATAAAATTATTGCAGTTTTTGTCTAAGGAATATGAAAGCAATACCCAGAAGCCTGGATGCCAATACAGTCACTCATGTACTATAGTGTCACAGTTTGAACCAGATACATAGGAAATTAGTATTTACAATTGTTAAATGAGTCTGAAGGAGCAAGTACATTCAAAGTTATACTGTCATGATGCGGGCGGGTGCCAGGGCATTCACAATGACTGCACTCAAAGCTGAATTTTAAAATTGAGTGTTCAATTGCCCTTCTTATGCAGGCACAGCAAAAATATCCAAGGAAATTAGTAAAAGTAAAGCAATGTATACGAATAAAAAAATACAAGTTTCCTTTAGTTTATTTTGTCCTGCTTTAAATACTTCCAGTAACGTTTTTGTGTTATCCCTAACAGCATAACACTATTAACGTCTTTATAAATATTTCTGAATCAAATATTTTCAGCATAGTTCCAAATATTAAAAGCAATGCTATACCTAATTACTTTGAATAAGAGATATTTCCAACTAACATTGTTTCTGAACTCATATAATTCATCTTAGATATGCTTTAATATCATGTATCCATTATTTTGCTTGTGAGCAATTCTGAAGAGGAGTAAAATAGACTCATATTTTAAACAACTTGAGTGAGAAAGCATTTTATTCCATATTGACTTACTGAAGTCATTCTGTGATATTAATCTTTTGTGTGGAGTAAAAACAAATATCTACTAAGCAAAATGTAGTTGAGTAAGTAGTTTCTCTGTGGCATACTAATATTTTTGGATCATAGCATAAACATCAATGATCCTTGCTATGTTCTAAAAGCAGTTTTTAGAGTGCTTGGAAAGTGGATTCTGTAATGGGCTGTTAGAGAAAGTCTGAGCTCCAGCGAAGTTATTGTATTCATTACCCTAAAACCTGACATGTTCTCTCCCATCTTCCTGCTTCTGCTCACAGAATTCTTCATAAATTGTAAAATTATTAGCCAGAGTAGTGTCTCATACCTGGTGGAAGCATTGGTACCTGGCATAATGGACTGGTAAAATGTTTTCTGTTTGATGATTGATTGGAATAGCCTGACAGGGGCTCAAAATATATGTATTGAATAAATGAAAGATGAAATACAAATACATTGGTTTATTTTAGTCAATAATATTTAGTAAGTTGTAAGGTATGGCTAATTTTTATTTGTATTTTAGTCAAGTTTCTATCCATATATATTATTAACCATATAGAGTATTACTCTGCTTGTCTCTCTCTCTGCCTCCCTCTATAAATATATACTTTTTCAGACTATTGTGAATAACATTTTGGGCTTAAGTCTTCTACAATATAAGACATTAATTTGTCTTCATGCTTTGATTTAATAGTCCCTGAAATGCTGATAATATGGAGATCAAATTCTCTAGCTGAGACTTCCCTTTGGAACTTCTCAATTATACACATATAATCTGCATCTGGACAAAACACAGGCAGCTTAATGTGCATATAAGTGAAATTCTCTAATCCTTTGTTCTCTGTGACAATAATGGCATGCAATTCTGCCATTCAACCTGGAAACTTTAGAAACTTAACGTTTCCCTGGTCTCTCAACCCAATTTCTTTATGTATCCCAATTGCCAAATATGACTAATTTTATTTTCTGATTATTTCTTGCATCTATATCCTTTTTTCCAATATTATTCCTACTGCCTTAATTAATTCACACACTTATTATTTTTTGTATTGACCAAAATCCTCTGAAATGGTTTTTACCTCCATTTTTGCCTGACCGAAATAAGTTTTCAATACTGCTGTTGATGGTTATAATTTCAGAATTGTCATAGACAGACCTGGGCTTACATCTTAGACCTACATTGACTATTTGTTTGCTCACGGATAAAATATTATGTAGCTCTAAATTTTAGTTCTTCTCATAATTAAAGTGTGGAGAATAATTACTGCTTCTCAGTACTATTGCAAGAATTTAGTAATTATATGTAAGTAAAGATTTTTCTAAGTTCCTAATACAGAGTATGTATTCAATAAATATATATCATTTGTACCTGTCTAAACAATTAATTTGACTGGTTTCTATCTTAAATTAGAAATTATACCAACTCAGTATGTAATAAAAGGTACTCTACGATCTGGTCTCTGCCTGTCTTGCCATCTACCTCTTTCTCCATTCTTTGTTAAATATTTTTGTCTTCAGCAATACCAAACTGTTTTGGCAGTTTGCACAGACCGTGCTGCTGCTTGCTCTGTGCCTTTCTTCATATAGTCTCTTGTTCTTGAAATGTCCATCTCCATTCCTTCTTGTACCCATTAATCTGGCTGAGGTTCCTAGCTGTATCTGTCATAATTCAGTTCAGTTATCCTCTTCTGCCAATGTTTTTTACTGAAATATTCACACTCTTAACACTCACGCTTCTTTTACCTCAACAGGAACTTTTCCAGGTTTCTGTAATACCTGGTACATCTCTCTCAGTGCATTTTCTCATTGATTTTTATTATTGTCCAGTTATGTATCACCATACCCTTTTGGGTTGACAAACCACTGGAAGGAAAGGACTAGGTTATAAGTGTCATGTGAACAAATAAATCACATATTATATTATCACAGTTAAAACTGGCTAGATTGCCTCAACAAACTTTGCCTTTCTTATTGAGAATTGATTTTGCTAGGCCTTCCCTGTGGGTACAAAGATTTCCCTGTGTTACTAAGCCATAATTTTCCAACATGACTTGGTAGTTCTTCTCTTAGGTTTCCCATAATTCTTGCTGGAAGTATCTAAGATCGAGTCTGGTCATACAATCCTCTACCTGACTCTATATCAAATTCACCTGCCTATGGAGCAATCAATAGGTAATTGTTTAGGCATGAATTAAACTTACAGAAATCAATGTTAAATAATTTCTAAGAGCTTTTTCTTCTGTGATTCTGAGTCAAACTGTTGCCTCAGGCATGATCATTCCCATCTTCATATAGGTTATACTGCCTTAAAACTGACTTGATCTACTTTCAGCTATTATTGTTATTGCTGCTAACTTGAAAACAGCAATACAAAGAATTATGCAAGTGCTTTCCTTTCATAGGTTCTACTTTAAAAATGCATAATGTAGTGTCTTAGAAAACAATCAGAAAAGTCTTACTATTTATACAAACTGTGTCTTCCCTATGGGACTGGTTGAATACTACAACTGCTAAGGGGATTGTTGCAAGAAATGTGGACGTCTACTTTCTGTGGAGCATTAATAAGATTTTATTATTATAGGGGTAGGAGATAAGGATTGAAATTTGTGAATTTAAAAAATCATTTCAAAGTTGGGCATAGTGGCTCCCTCCTATAATCACCACACTTGAGGCGGCTGAGCCAGGAAGATTACTTGAGGCCAGAAATTTGAGACCAGCCTGGGCAACAGAGTGAGACACACTCTCTAAAAAATAATTTAAAAATTAGCCAAGTGTAGTGGCACTTGTCTGTAGTCTAGCAACTTGAGTGGCTGAGGAGAGAGGATTGCTTGAGCCCAGTAGTTCGAGGTTACTGTGAGTTATAATCACACCACTGCACCCCAGTCTGGGTGACAAAGTGACACTCTGTGTCTTAAAAAAAAAATTGTTTCAAAACCACATAATGCTTTTAAACTGTTGTCACTAATTTCTTAATATCAATGTTCCTCCTAATGATTATATTCTATACAACCTTAAAATTAACATACATTCTGACTGACTCTGCAAAATACCCTTATGCATTTTTCTAATAAAAATCATTGTATTTTTATCATAGCTTTACCTTAATATATGATAGGGTTTCGTGAACACTCAGTGTCTATAGAACATTAAGATCCATTGGTAAATTTTTTCCAAGAATTAAAAAAAAAAAAAGAAAAAGAAAGAAAGAAATGAAAACTGGCTCACACATCTTAGTGCCCTTCTGCTGCTAAAGAGCTAACTGTTCAGTTTACCAAAAGATGGATAGTTTCCTCAATGACAATTGTTATCACTTTTTCCAGTAGTGCCTCATCTAATAATCTAACCATGATGTAAGAAAATTTACTTTCAATGTCCTTAGATGAGGCTTTATGTTTGATAGCTTTCCGGTTCTCTAAAAATTTGCCTGAGGAGAGTGACTACTTTTCCTTGATCCTATTCCCTTCAAATAATGTCCATGATATTAAAATTCTTTGATAGTTAAATTCTGAATGAATTGCCTCTACCTGTAGTCTATATTTTCTCACTATTCATGTCCTAATTAATTCTCCAAAAATCTGATTTTTTGTGATTTATTTCACATCAATTACTTTCTCTAAAATCACTAAAACCTGCTTCTAGTCAAATCTGACATGTACCCAGATCCTTTTTAACCTCTTTGCATAATTTGACACAATTGATTATCAATACTTGAATCTTCTTCACCCTTAGGTACAATGACACATTGCCTTGTTTTTTCCCTGCTTCCTTGCCAATACACTTTCGTTTCTTTCTTGTTTTGTTTCCTGTAGTCATTCATTGAACAAATGTTTTCTTTTCAAAGTTTACTTTAAGTTCAGGGATACAGGTGCAAAATATGCATGTTTGTTCCATAGGTATACATGTGCCATGGTGGTTTGCTGCACCCATCAACCTGTAATCTCGGTTTTAAGCCCCACATGCATTAGGGATTTGTCCTAATGCCCTCCCTCCCTTTGCCCTCCACTCCCCAACAGGCCCCGGTGTGTGTTGTTCCCCTCCCTGTGTCCATGTGTTCTCATTGCATTGAACAAATGATTATAAAGCTCTAGATGCTATTTTAAATAGAGCTGAAAAACCATTTGGGAGTGAAGTTGGGAATACAAGATGGGTAGTCCTCTAATTTTACATAAGATGTGGTGACAGACAAAATAAAACAAGTATAATTTGTACTAATGTTAAGTGCTGCAAAGACACTAAATCTGCGTGATATGGATGACAATTACTGTAAAAATGGAAAGGGTCATAAGCATTAGAAGTGAGAGTGGGTCTCCACATCAGGTAAAGACAGTTTGACAGTTTGAGGAAATGATACTTGAGTACAGACATGAAATTCATCTAGCAATGTTTCTTTACGAGCTAGTAAGAATAGGCCAAGTAGAGATAATTACAATGTCAAAGGGAGAATATCTTGGCTTTTTTTTTTTTTTTGAGACAAAGTCTCAGTCTGTCACCCAAGGTGGAGTGCAATGGCCCGATCTCGGCTCACTGCAACCTCTGCCTCCCGGGTTTGAGCGTTTCTCCTGCCTCAACCTTCCAAGTAGCTGGAATTACAGGAACTCACCACTGCGCCTGACTAATTTTGTATTTTTAGTAGAGATGAGGTTTCACCATGTTGGACAGGCTGGTCTCGAACTCCTGATCTCAGGTGATCTGCCCACCTTGGCCTCCCAAAGTGCTAGGATTACAGGCATGAGCCACCACACCCGGCCTATCTTGGTTCATTATAGGAATTGAAAGGTCAGCGTAGCTGATTGAGTGGACAAAGGGAAGAGTAAGAGATAAGATCAGAAAGGGAAGCGGCATAACCGTCATGGCTCTATAGACTGTGGAAAAGACTGTGGATTTTCTCCTATAGGCAAATAATGTAACTGGAGGCTTTCTAAGCAGAGGAATGATATAGTCTGATTTAAATTTTTAAAAGATTACTCTAGTTGCTATGTGGAATATAGGTTGTTAACAGAGTCTAGGATAGAGCAGGATAACAGTTAGAATATTGCAGTAATCTAGAGGAGAGATGATGGTTTCTTAAATGCCCTGATGATGAAAGGAAATTACAGGACTTGTCATGTTTTGAAGTACAGTTGACAGGTATTGCTGGTGGATTATATGAAGTGAAGTGGTGAGGATATCGAAATGATCATAGATCACACCTGAGCTTTTGGCTTGAATAAATGGGAGGATGGTCGTACCACTAACTGATATTTATTGGTAATAGACTGAAAGTGAAACTCATTGGAGGAAAGAAAATTCAATCTTACATTTCCAATGTCCACAGGATCAGTCTTTGACATTTTATTCTTTTCTCTCCACACGCATCTGTTGAGACACTTTATTTCTCCTCAAGGTTTTTATGCTGAATATTCAGAAATCTACATCTCTCACTGAGATTTGCCTGAATTTCCTTGATTTATATAAAACTTCCATTGTGATATTTTTACATGGAAATGGTATTAAATTAATATTTGAGTCAGGAGGGAAACATTGAACTCTTGAACTTCTTGATATTGGTAAAATAATCAGTGAGTATTCTAACATTTTGTCATCTATAAGTACTAATTTATATAAGAATATTTCAAAGACAATGGAAGTTATACTTTCTCTGATAAGAGAAACATATGGCTTAGAATACGGCCCAAATAATTTATAAAATTTTTCTTTCAGAACTTCATCCAAGTATTGTCAGTATATGCCATTTTTATTTAATTAAACATCTTATAGTCAATTAATACATCCCCAGTCAACATGAAAAGTCAGTTTCATCTCTGATAATTATCTAATTCCTGCTTTTACCTTCATTTCTCTATTATAAAAATATTTGCTTTTATATGTTCTATTTTAGATGTGAGACTCTATCTGCATTTAAGTCTCACTATAAAATAGTGGTACTCAGACATTCAAAAGCAATAATACAAACAGAAATATTAAAAGTCTAAAAATTGAAATAATGGAGATAAAACTCGCTGTGTACAGATATGATCCTATACTTAGAATAAACAATGAAACCAGTGGACAAATCATTAAAACTCGTAAGAGCGTTCATAAAGAATGATGGCTACAAGATTAACTTAGTGACAACAGCATTTTACTTTCTAGCAATAATAAACTAGGAAAAAACATAATGCCACACCATTGGCAACAACAATTACAAACAATGCAAAAATTACATACATACTTATAAAATTATTCATGTATATGGTTAGTCTAGGAAATATATATACATAATATTTTTGGAGAAATCTTTAAAAACTGATGGGGAATATAGATGATCTGAAGAAACAAAAAACTTTACATGGTGTAGGACCGTATTAGGATGTGATAGCTTAAAGTTATTTAAAAAGCCATTTGTCAAATCACATGTTAGTTCTATTTTCAATTTTTAAGGAAATTTCCACAATTTTTTTCCGTAATTGCTATATTAATTTACAACCCCACCGACAGTGTACTAGGGGGTTTCTTTTCTTCACATCTTTGCCAACACTTTCTATCTTTCTTCTTTTTGAAAATACACAGTCCAGCAGATGTGAGGTGATATCTTATTGAGGTTTTGATTTAAATTTGTCTGGTGATTAGTGATGCTCAACATTTTTTTATATACTAGTTAACCAGTGGATGTCTTCTTTTGAGAAGTGTCTATGAGGCCTTTTGACCATTTTTAATTTGGGTTCTTTATAATTGAGTTATTTGCATTTCTTATATATTTTGAATATTAACCCCTTATCAGATGTATGGTTCGCAAATATTTCCTCTCATTTCATAGGTTGTCTCTTGACTCTGTTGATATTTTTCTTTGCTGTGTAGAAACTTTTAAGTTTTATTTAGTGCCGTTTGTCTATTTTTGCTTTTGTTGCATGTGCTTTTACTGCCATACCCAAAAAGTAATCTGTAATCCCACTACTGGGTATATATCCAAAGGAAATAAAATCAGTATGCTAAAAAGTTATCTGCACTCTCACATTTATTGCAGCATTATTCACAATAGCCAAGATATAGAATTAACCTAGGTGTCCATTAAGGAGTAAATGGATTTTTTAAAAGGTAGCGTACATACACAATGAAATAAAATTGAGCCTTAAAAAGGTGGGGATTCTGTCATTTATGAAATCTTGGATGAACCTAGAGGACATTAGGTTAAGTGAAATAAGCCAGGCACAGAGAGACAAATACTTCATGATGCAGTTTATATGTGCCTTCTAATAAAGTCGAATTTATAGAAGCCAAGAGTAAAATCCATGATAATAAAAATTGGTATTAAAATGAAATGGACAAATGAAACAATAGAACACGGACTTCAGAGACTAATTCACGTGTATATGGAAATTCAAATTTTGATACATTTTCCAACACAATTCAATGGGGAAATGACAGATTACATAATAGATGGTATGGGAAGAGTTCATTTCTTATATTGACAAAAATAAAAACAAATCTCAACTTCATCCAACATGCAAAAGTGTATTTCCATAGAATTAATAGCTAAGAAGCAACAGTGAAACTATAAATTTGGTTGAGTTAGGATACTATCTTTGTAATTTAGGGATAGGCAAGAAGTTTGTAAATAAAATTTTAAAAACACAGTCCATGATGAAGATAAAAGAGACGATTTATTGTACAAAAAGTAAAGATTTTGGTTTTATAAAATTATGGATATAAGTAATAAAATATGGGAGAAAATATTTATAATATCTGATCTCGAACAGAAATTTAACTTTGGAACCCATCAGATTTATGAGATATTTTCTCATCTATTTAAGATGATAGAGCACTGATCATTTTTTATTTCTATCACAAACACCCAATACTTGACTGGATCTTCAGGCTCACAATAGAAGAAATATTTTCTTTACCACATATAAATATACCAGTCTTCTTAAAGAATGCCATCGATTTTCTGAATTCAGGGATCTTATAAGACATTTCTGTTCTTTTCAAACCATTGAAATCAATTAGTCTATTTAGTTTGTTTTGTGAAACTGAATGACATACTGTCACCATTATGATCTTCTGCAATCTTTTCAAAACGACTGCTCTTTGGGATGGACTGCCCTTTTCACAAAACCTAGCCAATGACTTTGATCACTAAATCTTACAGGGGCACCACATCAATAAACGAATCTGGTTGATGTTTGAAAGCTAAGTTACCAAGAACATATCTTTAATTTCAAAATGTATACATTATATTTAACTGATCTTAAAAAAGTATTTATCCACTTTAAAGGTTTACTTTAACATTTATTGACAATGACTTCCATGAAATAATCCAACTTCATTTAAAAATATGCAACTGCTTCTATAGACACTTATGTCTGAAACATGAAAAATTAGTTATGGTTTTACAGAACATAGTTTCATAAATGAGACCATGCACCTTGTAACAACTAGCTTTTAAGAAGGCCTATACAATTGCAAAGATTAAACATTCTCCCAGGTTCAGTCTACTGTACTAACCTAACTGCAGAGAATAATTCATTTACATATCACCAACCAAATAGTCCCATACAAATTCCAGCTAAAAAAACACAGAGTTAAGAATGCTTCAGAAAGACGAACATGATATATGTTTCTGTTATTTCAGGGACATTTTAAATTCATGCTGGGCAACAAGAGTGAAACTCCGTCTCAAAACAACAACAATAACAACAACAAAAACAAATTCATGCTGCGTAGCTGCTGATATTTTATATTTGCCGATTTCTTCTTTTCCATAATAACATCTAGATTTCTAGATTTTTTTTTTTTTTAGACAGAATCTTGCTCTGTAGCTCAGGCTGGAGTGCAGTGTCACAACCTCCACTCACTGCAACCTCCGCCTCCCTGGTCAAGTGATTCTCCTGCCTCAACCTCCTGAGTAGTTGGGATTACAGCCGCTTGCCACCACGCCTGGCTAATTTTTGTATTTTTAGTAGCGACAGGGTTTTGCCATGCTGGCCAGGCTGGTCTCGAACTCCTGATCTCAGGTGATCTACCCACCTCGGCCTCCCAAAGTGCTGGAATTACATGCGTGAGCCACTGCGCCCTGCCTAAAATCTTGATTTTTGACTGTATCATCTGAAATGTTTAGGAACCGTGTACCAAAAAGAAGTCATTTATATTTTACAGACTCTATTGTCATTTCAAAGGCTTCTTTGTACTTTTCTAGACACATCTGGGGGAATAAGGATAGAGGGTGGACAGAAAGTTTATCTCTTCAATCAACACACATGAGCCATTACATTATCACAGTCACGAATGCTTTGAAAAACTGATTTATCAAGACAAAAGATGATTTAAAAATCTAAAAATAATACACTAAATTTTCATTGAATTGGCTGGGGCACTCTTCGCAAGTACCCTGCACTTTAGTTATGATTCCTATAATTGACTATTATACCACGATAAATAAAAATAATCTATCTTCTTCATGTATCTGGGGCAATTATTTCATCTTTACACTTAAAATGTTTATTAGTTTCATTAAATTGGTACTTTCCAAGAATCAGATATCTTTCCCCTTTAAAGGGCTTCTTCCACATTTTTTTGGAAAAATTATGTCTTTGACATTTTCTCCTAACTTTTAAGACATACCTTCTCAAAGTCAATTTTGCGTATTACAGAAATAAATTATTTAATGCAGTCTTTCAACCGGAACTAATGCAAAATCACTCAGAATGGAACTGCTTTCCACTGCGTATTCAAAATTCCATTTTATGAGAGCTAATCACACAAAATGTGAAATTTATTTCACACATTAATATGCTCAATGGCACAGCTAAATTTTCTGATAATAAAACACTATTACATTGCTAGAAAAAAGATGATATAGAATTAATTTGGTTAATATATTGATAAATTCACTTAGCTATATTTTTTAATTTAGAAATTTTAAATATATGCTTTAGAGTGAAATTGACTTGCAATGTTTTGCACTATCCATATTTGATTTTGATGTCAATGTTACACCATTTTTATGAAATGAGATGGTCAGGTTTTCAACTTTTTTATTTTTGCCCCAAAAAATATTTTTTTCTTAAAATGGTATTATAATTCACTTTTAAAACCATTTGTGTGTAGAGCTATTTTTGTGACGCAGAGGGTATTTCTTGAGCATTTTTATTTATTTAATATTCTTTGCGTTCATCTTTTAAAATATATTAATTTGCTTCATCTTTCAAACATTTGCATATGGCTTTCATATTATTCTATTAGGTTTTTAAAATCTCACTTATATCTCAACTTATCAACTTTATCCTGTATTTTATTTTCTTGCCTTATCTCATTTATTTTTTATAACATCTTTATTGAGATATAATTTACATGCCATATAATTAACCCATTTAAAGTGTATAGTTTAATGGTACAATTTTGTGTATATTCACAGGATTGAACAGCCATCTCCACAATGTAATGTAGAACATTTTCATTCTCTCCCCCCAAAATTTCATATGCTTAAGTTAGTATGCTGCAACTCCTCTACCCCCCAAACATTTAGGGAATCAGTAATCTACATTCTGTCTCTGTGGATTTACCTATTATGAGCATTTTCTTTAAAGGGGATCATATAACACACAACCTTTTGTGTCTTTTTTTTTTCTCTCTCATCATAGTGTTTCCAATGTTCAACTATGTTGTAGCATATATCAGTATTTAAGTACATTTTAAAGTCAAATAATATTCCATCGTATGGAATTAACACATATTACATTTTACTTTACCATTATCAGTTGGTGGATATTTGGGCTATTTTCACTTTCTGGCTACTATGAATAATAATGTGAGAAATATTTGCATACCTTTTTTACTTAATCATGTGTTTTTGAGTCTCTGGAAATCATCTATATAACTAAGAGTGAAATTTATGAATTGTATGTTAATTCTATGTTTAATTTTTGAAAGAACTGTTCAAACTGTATTTAAAAGTGGCTGCACAATTTTAAATTATCCTTAATAACTCATGAGGGATCTAATTTCTCCATATTTCTTGCTAGCACTTGTTATTAATGTCTTTTCGATTATAAACATACTTGTGGATGAGGAGTGGTATCTGTGTGGTTTTAACTTGCATTTCCCTAAAGACTAGTGATGTTGCACATTTATGGTCTTATTGGCAATTTGTATATCTTGTTTGGAAAAATGTCTATTCGAAGGTTTTACACCCAATTTTACTTACAATATTAATATTTTTATTGAGCTATAATTGTCTTTATACATTCCAGATTTAATTTTCTTAACAGATACATGATATAAATATCTCATTTGCGAATTATCTTTTCAGTTTTTTAAACGTAAGTTTTTAATTATGAAATCCAACTTATCTATGTTTATATTGGTTACTATGCTTTTTGTATTATCTCTAAGAAACGATTGCCAAATCCATGGTAATGAAGATTTACCTCTGTGTTTCCTTCCAAAAGTTTTATAGTTTAGGTCATGCATTTAGGTCTTCGATTCATTTTGAGTAATTTGTGTACATGGTGTGAGAGAAAAATTTAAATTTATTATTTTGCATGTGGATATCCAGTTGCCCCAGCACCATTTGTTAAAAAAATTTTCTCCATTTAAGTGTTTCAGCACACTTGTGCTCATGTACCACCCAAGACCTTCCATGACACTTCCTTGCTTTGGCCAGAAGCCATCAGACAAGGATGGAAAGAGCTTCTGATTTCCCTTGTTTAGTTTTAGAACCATACTTATTCACTTTCCACCAGCCTGGGAAATGAATATTGGGTCCTCAGCCCTGCCACCCTCTGCTTTCATCAACTGATGTGTTGTTTTTAGCGCAGTTTTTGGTAAGGTGAAAAGAATAGTCACCAGGGTTACTCAGACCTGCCAGCTCTCAGAGTCCTTGGTGGTTAAACTTGCAGAAAGACCACATGAAGACACTTGTAAGCACACATGATCCCTCTGAATTGTTTTACTTTCCTGTGATCGCTTTTGCTTTTGAAAATTGAAGAAGTTGGCTAGGCCTGGTGGCTCAAGCCTGTAATCCCAGCACTTTGGGAGGCTGAGGTGGGTGGATCACCTGAGGGGAGGAGTTTGAGACCAGCCTGACCAACATGGTGATACCCCGTATCTACCAAAATTCAAAATTATCTGGGTGTGGTGGTACATGCCTGTAATCCCACTACTTGGGAGGCTGAGGCAGGAGAATTGCTTGAACCCAGGTGGTAGAGGTTGCAGTGAGCCGAGATCGTGCCATTGCATTCCAGCCTGGGCAACAAGAGTGAAATTCCGTCCCCCCAAAATAAATAAATAAATAAATAAGTTTTAAACAGGGCTTTTATTAGGTCATACTTGTAATCCATTGGGGTCTAATTTGGAATCTGACAATTGGAACAAAAAGAACCTTGAATCTGGTGCATACTTTAGTTTTGGTGCTGCTGCTGCCTCTCAAGTTCCTTAGCAGGTATTAAGAAAGAACCCAGTGTGCACAGCAGATCCCCGAAATTGGGGGGCTTGATCTCCTGGCAAATTGCTGTGTCTTTCCACTTTCTGTTGAGGACCACTAAATGCTGAAATGTGGATGCATATCAAAATAAAAGCTATTCATTGTGAAAAAAAATAGGGGTAGAAAGGGAGAAAAATAACAACAAACAAAATAACAATTCTGGGAGATCAATATAGTCCACAATACTCTGAAGTCCATACATCAGTGGCTTATGTACATAAATAGGTTGCTGTTATTTTCTTCTGAAGACTAAGTTATCTAGCTTTAGTTCTCAGGGATTTATGAAAGCACAGCTTAGCTTTCAGTGATTTCAAATTAATAAAAATGAAAAAAAAGGAAAAAATTGAATATGTTATTTGCAGATTGTACCCAATAAAAAGAATTGGGTCCAAACTAGAAAATAAAAGCATTAGACAAGACTAGAATTTAACAAATAGTGTACTATAGTTTTTGAAACATAATTTTTCTCTCTGTAGTTTCCCATTTTTGCTAAAGACAAATCATGATAGGACTGGTTTGCTTTATTATAATTTGCCTAATTATTTTTATAAAGTGCAGCCATAATTTTTTTTACATACTTTTTTTTTATTCTCTTTGATGGAACTTTATTCCATAGAAGAAATCTCAGATAAGACTTTTTTAAAGCCAAATCCAGCCATGAATTTGTACCATTAGTACCTATTAATTAGGCGAATTTCCTCTTTTCTTGAGGTTCCATGATAAACCTAGGGCTTCCGGGATTATCAGAAAGTGACATACTTTACTTACCACAGGTCAGAAACCCTGTACAGGGAGTGCATACACAAAATATGAGGCCAGTTTCTCCAAGGGCTTTATTGGCTCCATAAGTCAAGTTTGATTCCTTAAAAGGAAGCACACCATTCCATTCAAATCCTTGGTAAAATAACCAGTTTCTCCAATTGTGTCCTGTTACAAATAAAAATAGATTCTTATTGCACTTATGCAAATAACTGTATTGCCATAAGTTAAGAATACTCACAAATAGATTCCAAATTCTGCAGAAATCAGGTAGAGAGAAACAAATATGATCCAAATTTTGTTCATAGGAGTAGAATAAATTGTTAAAAGCTATCAATAACTCAAAAGTTTCGAGACTCTGAAAAACAAAGAATCAGAAACATTTTAAGCAAAAAGTCAAAAATATTAGTTCAGTCCATATAGTTAATTCCTGTTCTGCTTGATACTCATGAATATTTTAGCTCTCCCTGAGTCCTAAAAGTTTTTCCTCTATTCTGATGTCACAATCTCCAAAGTTATCAGAAACCTGCATTCAAGAGCACCTGTTAGGGTTTTATGTCTTATTATAAAACCACTTATAAAGAGGACCAAAAAAAGATAATAATTGTCTGTGGATGACAAAAAGTTTCAGGGCATCCATAGTCAGAGACACAATAGACAAGGAAATTTGTTACCTCTATGGTACATAATAATTTTAACATAACAATTATGATAATTACTAATAATATACCCTCAGTTATATCAGAATTACAGGAGTTTTCCATAATTTTGGAACACATACCAATAACATATTTATACAAATACAGCCCAAAGAAAACCAAACATCATTTCATATTTGACAGTGCTTTCTGTATAATTTTTATGCCAAATAAGACAAATTATTTCATTTTTGGACTTTAGAGAAAGTAAATCTTAAAGGATGAATTAGATCAGAAAAGGACATAATTTATAATTTGATTTCAGAAAGTTTGTCTAATATGAAAGGTTTAAAATACTTGATATTACAAAATACATTATGGTAAAATAAGTCATTCATTTAAATAAAATGATAACTCAAGGATTTAAAAAAAGAAGGCAAAAACCTTCACTCTTTGAAAGAGGAGACTTAATTTTCCAAACAGTATTCCCTAATAAAAACAGCATAAAGCCCATTAAATTTGTTTTTCAAAATTTTATAAACAATCAATAAAATTTTAATTTTGACCAAAAGATATAACCTTCATAAGCCTTTTATAATCTTTATAACCTTTATTAAGGAGTTGGTTAATGCTTTAAGAAAACCTTGTTAATCTGACACAGAGGCCCATATGCTGATCTTGCATCAGTGTGCCTTTGACATTAATGATTAATTTATAGAGAAACTGAACTTATTTTATCTTTCAAAATCGACCGTTACAATCTCATGTGCCCACCTGTTCCATGATAGGCCCTGGGCCTTGAGGAGCTGAATAGCTTTAGTTTTTGACCCTGTGTCTCAGGAATGCAGTTTATTTTGATTGGCTCCTTCTATGAGGCCTGCAGATGAGGCTTTAATTGTCAGTGTTTAAGATTTAGCCAGACTCGGTGTTCTTTTTAGACCCAGGAGTCAAAAGCCCCATAACTCAATGTCACAAGGACCTTAAAAGCATATGCAGGAAAATACACAGATGTAATATCCTTAATTTAAAAGAAAATTAAATCTCGGCTTCTTTCCTAAGCAAACCAAACTTAATAACAATGGTATAGGAATTATTTTGATGAAACATAAAGTCTGTTAGGCCAGTTAACAAGAGGCAGGAGAAAACACTTTCTGCATTACACAGAATATTATGTTGGAAGAAAACATTTCCTTTAGACCTTTAAGAAATCTTACCTTTTGAAAGGGGAGAGAAAGCCAAAAAACAGCAAGATGAAATAAAAGTTGAATTTTGCATTAGAAAAAGTTAAAATATCTTATAATTTATTAAGAGTAAATAAACCCCTTTAGAAAATTTTATTGTTCTAGTTGATAATTTAGTGTATATAGAGGCTTTTTTCCCATCAAGTCCAATCTCTAGAAAGTGTTATAATTTGCCTTTAATTATAAACAACTTGATCATATAAAAATTTTTTACATAAATCCTCTTATTGTGACTTACAGATACCATTCATGACATGGTTCGACTTTCTGGTTTGTCCTGAACATCTGTCTTTCTGAAATAACCAGTCATTTTATTTTAGGACTAAATTTACCATAAAAATTCTTTCTCATATAAAATTACTTCTCTTTAAGCTTTCTTGCCACAAGAAACTCTTTATTTTTTATAAATTTCTGTACATTTTTCTTATTTCCTGGTTCCTTTACCTTGTTTTATACACAACTTTTAAATACATTTTGAATTAGACAAAACTTGTTCACCTTTTTTAAAAAGGACACAACTTTTTTAGCAAGTTTTCCTACAATATATTTTTATTGGAAAATACCCAAATAATGAAATATCTGTTATTTAATTTAATAGAACTTTACTAAATTATGACAAGTTTGTCTGCAAGTATTTATCCCATTACATTTACCTAATTATTTTATTTTAATTGTTTACCTAGATTTTTTATGAAAATTGTGAGAGTCATGATTTAAAGTTATGAAACCACCATTGTAAAATTATAACTGAGAAAGTGAAAAAGATATGACCTAACTGATTGTATCTTGCTTCTAGTCTCCAAGATGTCCTTGTTCATTCCTGGACTGTTGGAGAAACTTACAGTTTAGCTTTGAAACAAAGATGATACCAGTCCTTTCTCAAAACAAACCTCCTTACTGCCTGTGGACTAGACTGCCTAAAGCCACAAAATTAGAAGGTACAGTAATTTTACTAATTCAAGATGTAGCCATTTATATTAAACCAATATCAATGTCTTATTTATTAAAAGTTACACAAGCAAATATTATTCTGTTTTAGGCTGGGTTTATAGTTTTGTAACCCCTGTGCCAAGTTTTGATATCTTATAATACTTGGAAGGGATAAGTATGAAGTTGATTGATTAATAAATGCAAACGAAAATGTATGCTAGTAATTCCTAAGACATTTCTAACATTACTTTATCAATAATTTTAAACCTAACTTAGTTCTTAAAGATTTTACTGAAGTTACATAAACTCAAAAAAAACACTTGAGTAGTCTTTTCTTCTTTCCTGATAAAGTATTTTATTTGAACGCTTTTATTTTCTCAAGCCAATTATTTAGAGCTCTTTTATATATTTTCAGTAGTGAAATATTGTGTATGCAACACACAAATACAGAGATGTATTAGGTTTGCTGATAGAAGTACATCTTATAAATTCTTAAGACCTCCTTATTTTTCCTATTTTAGACTTGCAAACTCTTGATAACCTGTTTTCTTACCCTGGCAGTTATCAGCTAAATAGTCCTATATCTGCATATTAAAGAAAACAACTCAGGTGAAAATCAGAGAGCAAAATTCACATCATAAGGTATAAAGAGAAAGTCTGGTTAGCTAACGGGAAATTAAAATAGATTTAATTGCCAATTGAACAGAAAATTACAGAAGTCTAGGCCTCCAAATACACACACACACACACACACACACACACACACACACACACACACACACACACATTCACAAAGATTCTATAGCTTTTATTTCAGTACTTTAGCCATGAGATAAATACAAATTCACTGGCTTGCCAAAACAAACAAACGAACGAAGAAAAATCTGTTAGATCCAAACAGTGGTTTTTATCTCAGTAGAAACACAACAGCAGATTTAAAGCAGACAGAAAAGAAAATAGAGAAAAAGTGGACTTAAGAAGTCTATAGTTTGCAGGTTGACCTTAGGGCTCTTCTTCCTTAATGTAAATTGCACAAGGACTATCTTACTTCAATTTTACTCTGGCAAGTATAGGTGCCATAAAACCTACAGAGTGCTCCAAAGGGGGTCATCCTCCTTGTCTTCTCGATCTCAGCTCACTGCAACCTCTGCCTCCTGGGTTCAAGCTATTCTCTTGCCTCAACATATTGCTCATGCAGCCTCTTGCAAGTGCTGGCAGGCCACTGTGCATGCGGACAGCCTACTCCAAAGGAACAATCAAGGGAGGAAAAAATGCAAACCCCAGATCCATGCTAAGGTAAAAAACTCTAAGTCCAGGGTTAAGCAGGGCACTTGGATCTCTCGTCACCCTCCTGGCCCTCTTCCAAGTGTACGTTGCTTCCTTTAATTCCTGCTCTAAAACCTTTTAATAAACTCTTAACTCCTGCTCTAAAACTTACCTCCATCTCTCCCTCTACCTTAAACCTACTCCTACCCCTAAATTCTTTCCTCCAAAGGGGCAAAGATCAAATTTGCTACATATCTGGATGGGTTTGTTGTTGGTAATGTACTTTGTTGTCGTCTGACTAGACTATGTTCCCTAGTGGTAGGACACCTTTATGCCTCACCTTCTTGGACTGGAGGCATTCAACCCTCATATGCAGTTTTCTTCTCTCTGTTTCCTCTCCTGTTTACCAACCACCGCCTCCCCATCCCTAGAATGATTTCTCTCAGTGACAGTGGCTCTGCTTCCCCTGGCTGATCTCTCAGTTCACCCTGACAGGTGGCTCATGGCGATGGGAAGGAACTTGGAGTCTCCACTGAGTAGACCTGAGACACTAATGGCCCTCACGGACTGGAGGCTTATGAGAGGGGTAGGGCTAAAGCCTAAGACTATGTGATGTTTGGGATTTCCTCTGCTTCTTGAACTATAATTAGCTGTTTCTCAAAAAAAACGCACATCACCTCCTTTCCTGTTTTCTCTGTCTATATCCTGAAATGGCCTTGTACACCTGCTGGACTGTCTACCTTGGGGAAAAGTCTGCCTTTTGTCTGCTTTCACTTTGCATGCTGTATGACTTCCTTTCATTTGTACACCCATAGCTCTTGCTGTGTCTGCCTGGCAGCCAAGAGACAAGCTTCATTGCAGATATCCCCTGAGATATATACTTTGTTTTCCAGATCAGATAACCTCCAACCCTTCCTCTGTCTGTTGACTCCTTGCCAGGAAAGGCACTAATCAGAACCCCAGCTCTACTGGCTTCTAATGGCTTTCTGTATGTTGTTTGTCCTTATTGTGCTCCAAGGCTAAGATTTTCAGTTTCTTGTGAAGTGGTTCGTCCACCTGCATAGGACCTCACTCTGTGGCCCTTTTAAGGACCCCACCAACTTGCTTTGTTTGTTTAGTTAGCACCCATTTGAGAGGAAAATAAAATGCTTTTATTGCAATTTGTGAGCCCTTATCTCAAGCCCCAACTCCTTCAGAGGTTCCTCCTTTACATCAAGAAGGCAAATAAAAGTTGCAGTCTCTAATCCAAGGGCTACTGTTTTTGTGAACATATAAAGGCTTTACATGAGTCTCCCTCTTGTTTTCTCCTGCTTCTTTCTTTAGCAGAGGGATTGTCCTGTCCGTTTAAGCATTTGTTCTGCATGTTATCCCAGGAAGCAAAGGAACCCCGAATATAAATTTTCCTCCATTCCTTTAACTATTTCCATGCCCTTCTCAATATGCATCAGAACCTTCAAGGTTATATTCGAAGGGAGGGAAGTCCAGTCCCCTTGCAGCAGTTAGCTGAAAAACATGATTCTCATCTACTTAAAGGACGTGGGAAATGGGAATATGAGAAAAGAGATCATCATTTTTGTTGCTAGAATGCTCCAAATGAGAGTCACTATAAGGTCATACAGACAAGTAATATAGGATGACCCAAGGACACAGGCGCAAAAGACCACAGTACCCATAGGACATAGATGAATGCTGATCCCAGGCTCCAGACACAGAACAGATTACCATAGAACAATGATGAAGGCAAAGTTAGGTGTACCCCATAAGGTCAGTTCATTCCAGAACCCCAAGGATGAATAGGGGGCCCCGTGTTCACACTGGTATGTTCTCTGTTCTCAGGTGGGTAATTGCAACTCCATAGGACAAGAAGGGACCACGTTTAAGGGTATCCAGTGAGACCAGTTCATTCTGGAACCCCCAGGATGAATGAGGGACACCCTGTTCAGGAAAAGATAATAGCAAAATAAGAGGGAGTGATTTCTTTTTCTTTTTTCTTCTCTGTTCTCTCTTCACAGATGGGTGATCATGTCTCTGTACTACAGGACATGCCCCTTGGTTGCATCCTAAAGAATTGAGAAAAGTTTGACCACTAAGACCTAAAGAGGAAAAGGCTAATATTTTTCTGTAACAAAGCCTGAGTTGAATACAAGCTCTGGGATCAGGAATCATAGCTGGAAAACGGACAAATTTTAATACAATTCATCAGCTAGATTTGTTTTGCCACCACCATGGAAAATAGACAGATATTCCTTATATACAGGCCTTCATGACCCTAGGAAACTGTCTTGACCTTTATCAGGCTTGTAAAATAAATCCAGTGATGATAGCAGTCGTATTCAGACAGCCCCCTAAAACTGGTTTGGGAGACCCCTTATTGGGCTTGCACAGGGTTCAAGCCCCATAAAACCTAAGGGTAAAGCTTAACTCAAGCCCCAATGACCGTTCTACTGCATTATATCCTAGTCTCCCAGTCCTGGAGGCTTCCCATCCCTACCCAAGGCCATCCTCTGGATACCACCCCCTTAAGTTATGCTCACTTCAGGAGGGTTGCGGCCCCAGTGGACCCACTAGAGTTCAGACTCCATTCACTGTGCAGAACCTGAGCCAAATTAAAATGGATCAAGGGAGGTTTATAGAGCATTCTGAGAAATACATCAAAGGGTTCCATAAACTGGAATTAACAATTGAACTCACCTGCAGGGACCTATTAGTCATACTAGGGCAACCTCTGTCTAGAGGCAGAATGTGACTCTATTATGAGGCAGCTCAGCAGTTTGCAAACACGATGCAAATGGCTGACCCTGGTGGCTACGCTGTGGAAATCACTGCAGTTTCCCAGGTTGATGCCAGCTAGGATTACAATACCCATGGGCGTATGTGGACAAAGAATCACATGTTCCTCTGTCTGATAGAGGGAATGAAGGCTAGCAGAAGAAAGCCTGTGAATTACAAGTTGTCCTTAATAGATCAAGACCTCTTGAAAATCTCACTGCTTTCCTAGAGAGGCTACAAAGAGCCCTAATGAAACATATAAACCTAGATCCAGAGCCACCAGAAGGGCAACTAGTACAAAAGAACAATTGTTTGACTCAGGAAGCTCCAGGTATTCAGAGGAAACTCCCAAAACAAGTTCTTGGCCCCAACACCCATATGCCTGACATCCTCAATATAGCTTTCTCTGTCTTTTACAACTGGGACCAGGAGGAAAAGGAACTTTCTCAGGAAAGGGAGAGGCAAAAGTAAAAGTGGCAGCTCCAACTGATGGCTGCCCTACACGTCCGCCAGTCTCCTCCATGTTGCCTTCAGAATACCCTTCCATGTAACTGCCATCAAAGCCGGAAGCCAGCCCACTGGAGGGCAAACTTCTCCGTTGGGATAAACTGCATGGCTTGTCCCCTCTGTCACAAGCTCTGCCACTGGAAATGAGACTTTCCTGAGGACTGAAGGCCTCCCAGGACAGAATCGCAACTCCTCATGGCTTTGAGATGAAGGGGTCCTTCCTACACTCCAGCTGGCTCCTGGACTGAGCATCACTATTGAAGGAATGGAGCCAAGGACTGTTTGGATGTGGCAGGAAGGACAATAAGCTTACCTATTTTCCTAGGCAATTATCCTCCAAAACCTGCCAGGTGATGGGGTTAAATGGGGTTTCCATAACCTAGAGGTTTATTCGTTCTTTGTGTTGCTTGTGGGGGAAAACTGTCTTTTCTCATTTGTTTTTAGCGATGCCAGAATGTCCTATGCTCCTTTTAAATAGAGATATTTTGTTCAGACTAGGGGCTCTATTAACCTTTCCTCCAGAGCCAACACCCCCCTTTTCAAATGCAATCTTATGTCTCAATGAAACCACACACAAAGATGTACTACCCATGGAGCTTCCCATTAATCTAGAGGTTGGGGCCTCAGGGATGCCAGAAAAGATCATAATGGCAATGTGTGTAGTAGTAATTCAGTAATTCAAAGTGTGTAGTAATTCAGCTCAAGAATCCTTCTAGTTATCCTTGTGGAAGTCAATTTCCTTTTCAGACAGAGGATAAAGAGGGACTTCAGCCCCTTATAGAAAAAGGTCTAAATATGGATTATTAGTATCCTGTAACTCACCCTGGAATACTTCTATCTTACCTGTAAAAATGATCAAGAGAGAAAACAGGCTAGTCCAGGATCTGCAAATTATAAATGAGCAGTAGTCTCAATAAACCCAACCCTTAAATAGTTGTAGAAGTACCTCCAGATGCTTAGTGGTTTTCAGTCTTAGACCTCAAAGACTCTTTCTTTTCTATTCCCTAGACTTATTCTTCCAAACTCATTTCATGTTAGTGGAAAAATAAAAAAGGAAGGAGTAAACAGCTTACCTGGACAGTGCTTTCACACGGTTTTAGAGATAGTTCCCATCTGTTTGGGCAAGCCTTGCCTAGAGCTTTGCAGGACCTAATCTTGAGTGGGGAAGACATCTCCTACAGTATGTAGAAGACCTGTGAATCTGCTGCCCCACAAGAGAGTTGGAAATACAACATCTAGTCCACACACTAAATTTCCTCACAAACAGAGGGTACAAGGTGTCCAAGGCCAAGGCGCAGATTCTAAGACAAGATGTCCAAAACCTAGGGATAATCTTGACCCGCAGAATATGTAACCTCTCCCAGAATAAATACAGGTCATCCTTAGAATACCTACCTCAGTCGTCTGAAAGCAACTTTGTGCCTTTCTGGGGATGACAGGATTTGCAGGCTTTGAATCCTGGCGTGTGGTGGTATTGTCAAGTCCTTTAATCAGGATCTAAAAGAAAGGTTTAATAGGGACCACTTCTCTGGGGAAAGGATCAGGAGTAAGCCTTTAGGTAGCTAAAAACTGCCCTTTTACATGTCCCAGCCCGTGGGCCACCCATACTAGCCAAACTATTTTAGGCTTTTGTCACTGAAAAACAAGGTTTAACTCACAGAGTTCTAATTTAAACCATCGGTCCAATGCAATGTCCTGTTGGCTACTTTTCAAAGAACCTAGACGTAGTAGTATAAGGTTGGCCACATTGCTTCAGAGTAGTGGCTGCAGCAGTCCTCTACTCGGGGAGGTCCTCAAACTCACCATGGGACAGTCAATTTGGCTCCTGAGATCCTACAAAACAGGCACCTTATTAGACATAAAAGGGTCACGATGGCTCACTGACAACAGATTGCTAAAGTGCCAAGTCTTGTTGTTAGAAATTTCACAGGTAGCAGTTGAGCAGTACTCTACCCTTAACGCAGCCTCCTTACTCCTTACTCCTTACTACAAGGAGACAATAACTCAACACATTTGTGTTGTGAGACACTTAACCAAGTTTATGCCAGTCGTGAAGACTTAAAATATCAGCCTATAAATAACCTGTATGAAATATGATTTTCAGATGGGAGTAGCTTTATCAGAAATGGAACTAGACATACAGGGTACACTATACTGTGCCTTCACCAAGCCATAGAGGCTAAAGCTCTTTCCCCAGGAACCCCAGCACATCTAGCCAAACGCATCATGTTGATCAGAGCCCTAAAACTAGGGGAAAGAAAGAGAATCTACGCAGGTTCCAAATACACCTATCTGGTGCTTCACACCCACGAGGCCATTGAGGAGGAAAGGGATACCTAACAGCTCTGAATACTTCTATTAAGTACAGGCTTCAAATCTTAGAGTCACTAGAGGATCTTCATCTGCCTCAGGAGATGGCAGTAGTACACCACAAAGGACACCAGAAAAGCTCTAATGAAACTGCACAGGGAAATAGTTCAGTAAACCAAAAAGCTAAAGAGGTAGCCATCTCAAAAGATACCCTCATGGGGGCCTTACTCCCTTCACTCCCCAATGAACTTCCCACTCTTTAATACACTAAGGAGAAAAATATAGATTGGCCACACAACATGGGTGTCAAAAAGAAAACCAATGGATAGTACAGGTTGGGAGAACTTCTCCATCTACCTAAAGCCTCCCAATGGAAAGTCATCAAGACTTTACATGACTCCTGCCACTTTGGAAAAAGTCTACGGCAAATTTGTAAAGGGGTGTTCAGTGGGAAGGAACTCAAGAAAACTATTCAACGGTTTGTCAAGCACCTTGTGCACCGTAAATAATCCCCAGAAAGGGAAGCCCACTCCATTAATAAGTCCAGTCCATAGGAGCAGTGCATACACTCAGCAGACTGGCAGATGAATTTCACTCAGATCCCTGCACACTGCAGGTGTAAGTACCTCTTGGTCTGTGTAGATGCCTACATTAGGATGGGTAAAAGCCTGACCCGCAAGGACTACCAAGGCACAAAAAATAACTAATTTTTTTCTAAAGGAACTTATTTCCCAGTTCAGGCTCCCCAGGCTATTGCAGAGCAGTGGTGGTCCTTCCTTCCTTTCCCAAGTGACTCAACAGGTTAGTAGTGCCCTGGGAATAAAGTGGTACCTTCACTCTGCCTGAAGGCCACAATCTACAGGAAAAGTGGAAAAAAACCAACCAAACGTTCAAATGCATCCTCTATATACTCTATCAGGAAACTGCACAGCCATGGCAGTACCTCTTATCCTTAACCCTCCCTCAGATCTGTGTTTCCCTGAGACTCCCTTGCAGTTAAGCCCCTTTGAGACCTCATATGATAGGACATTGCTATATTTTGACTTCTTAGTAGATGAAGAAATTGCCACAATCTCCCAGGTATGCCTCTTCTTTAGCAGGCTTCCAACAGGCTCTCTGGAAATATGCATTACAAACAAACCCAAAATTGGAAGGGAAAAAATACACACCTCTATATCCTCCAAGCTCACCAGATATCATTAAAACTTAGAAGGATGGAATCCCAAATTCCCAACTAACTCCAGTCTGGAAGGGGTCCCTCACTGTTCTATTATCTACCACCACAGCCATTAAAGTACCAGTGACTGCCAGCTAGATACATCACACCCAAGTGAAGTCATGAAAAATCCCCAAAACACCAGAGCCAGAACCAGAAACCTCAGCTCCAGAATAGACTTGTGAGTCACTGGAAGATCTGAAATTACTTTTTAAGCAAAATATAAGTAATCCCACCAACATCCTTTCACCTCACAATAAGGTGACCCCAATATTAGGAATTTTGTTCACAATTGCTCTGATTGTTATAACTATTTCACCCTAACTGTAACTTGTACACCACCGAGAGCTCCAGTGGCAGCTTTCTTTGTGGCCAGTTTATCTCACCTTAGATCACCATGGGCCCACACCTGCTTGTTCTCATTTTCATCCCTTTACTAACAGTGCACTAGCATCCTGATTTCCTATTATTGAAAAAAGCTCAGCAATTGCTCCAAAGCACAGGATTCCCTTACTCCACTAATTGCTGGCTATGTTCTAGTTCTTCAACTGAAATACCAGGGAGAACTCATCCAGCCTCACCTAGTGATTGGGCAAGAATAGAGGCAGAGTTACATATTTCCTGTCAATGGGACCCTAATCTGAAATGAATGATTGGGTCTGCAAATAGCCTTCTTACAAAAATAATACAAGATTTTCCTAATATCCTCAAGAAGCCTCCCATTTTTGGACCCATATCTATTAATATTGCCTTAATGAGGATCGCTCCTATATGTGTTATGGCCAAGAGAAAAAAAAATGGGAAAAAGAAGAGGGAAAATGGAACACATGTAGATGCTCTTCCCAATACCATTTGTAATGTTACATTCACTGTAGTCACTAACCAACAGACTTACCAAACATACCCTCACAACCAATTCTGCCATCAACCAAGATTCCTCAACCCTCTAAATATTACTTTTTCTAAGGGAAATTTTCTAGATAAATTCACCCAGTTTTGTCAAGAATGCCAAAGCTCATGCAGTACTCAAACTTTCTGGTCCAGCCTGCTGTTTATACCCAATGTCTGCAAACTGCCAACCTCAGCTCTACAGTAGAGTAAGTTCTACTGACCTAACTCAAAATACTCTTTTTTTTTTTGGTGGGGGGGGGGGTGAGGGGGAGAATAGAACAAAGGAAACTAGCCAAAGCCAAACTCCATGCATCCAAGTCTTAGCAGGCCTAACTAGCCACCAACTACCTGGTCATATCAGCAACCTTGGAGTTTTATGGAGCTGTCCTCACTCTCTTATTTCATTTTGATATCTCTACTTGTCTTAAAACTGGAGAAGCCTTCCCTTCTATATTTGTGGCCAATCATTTCATTAACGTCTCCCCACTAACTAGACTGGAATGTGTACCATAAGCTATGTATCCCAGGACACCTTCATAGCCCTTGGCAATCTCTCTCTTCTCGTACCAATCTATGGGCATTCCATCTTGCCCAGGGTCAGCAGGTCTGACCAATTAATTCCCCTTCCCATGGGACTTGACATTACAACTGGTACAGGCACTGGAATTGCCACAGTCACACAAGCCTCCTTGACCTATATAGCCAACTTTAAAAAGATATAGCTGATATTGGTGCTATGGCTAAAACATTAACAGCTGTACAAGAACAAATAGACTCTCTAGTATCCATAGTCCTCCAAAACAGCTAAGGACTAGGTATGTTAATAACAGCGCAGCAGGGAATTTGTTTAGCCTTAGCCTTAAATAAAAAAAAAAAAATGTTGCTTTGGGTAAATCAATCAAAAAAAGTACAAGATATCAGGCAACTTATAAATTGAGACTCCTATTTATGGGAACAAACCTGTGAGGGCCAGTTAAATTGTGAAAGAACCTATAAATGATTCTTCTGGGTTCCTCCCTTTTTACTATCACTTGTTAGTCTCCTACTTTTGCTCCTTTTTGGTCCATGTCTTCTAAATCTACTAACCCAGGTTGTCTCCTCTTGTCTTCAGGCCATCAAGCTACAGATGATCCTCAGTGAGGGATACCATCCCCCCAACATTCAAGAGTCACCCTCTACAGAGGACCCCTAGATGCCCATCAGTAGAACACAACAGAAGTGAAATCATGCTTCTGTCAGCCTTAGATCTGTCTGGATAAAACTTTCATCAACTTACGGAGCTACCCTGTCCTGACAGCTAGCAAGAGGCCAAGACCCACAGAACAACCACCACAGCCTCCCTGTCAGCAGGAAGCCATTACAGAGGATGGGCCTTCATTCATTACCCCAAAGAATTGGGTAAATTCTTTGGGAATGTACAGGGAAATGTCAGGGAAATGTTACAGTAGATAATTAAACAGACAATAGCAGGACAGGAGAGCAGAAGAGCATCCTGCTGCCAAGAATGTCAAGAATGTCAGGCGACCATCAGGTGAATCAGGTGATAGTCAAGTGCTTGTTAAACTGCCTCTCTAAAGTGATAATTAGTCACAGCCAGTGCCATGGAAAGACAGTCTCCCAATAGATAGACAAAAAAACCTGGAGCTGGTGATCAGTAGCTTCTCAATAAGATCTTAGGAGTTGGATAAGCAGGCTTAAGCATGTGCACTAAGAGGCAAAATGGCAGAGTTTAACCAGTATATGAAATTCCCCTGGAAATGCTCATCTGTTAAGGAAGAAAATGCCTCAAATGAGCATGTACAAATTTCAGTAAACATATTGTGTATATAAGTCCTCACAAGTGCTGGCAGACCACTATGCCTATGGACAACCTAACCCAATGAAAAAATTGAAAGGAGAGAAATGCACACCCTAGATCAATGCCAATGTATAAAACTCTAAATCCAGGGCTGAACAAGGCACTTGGATCTCCAAAGTCACCCTGTTGTCCCTCTTCCAAGTGTACTTTCCTTTCTATCATTCCTGCTCTAAAACTTTTTAATATACTCTCACTCCTGCTATAAAATTTGCCTTGGTCGCTCACTCTACCTTAAACCTACTTCTGCCCCTTGGCTGAATTCTTTCCTCCAAAGAGGCAAGGATCGAGTTTGCTGCAGACTGTATGAATTTGCCAATAGTAATTCTACCATAGGGACTGAACCACACAATGCTTTCACAGTGTATTTTACTAAAAATACATTACTCAGAGGCTAATGGGCAACCTAATGCCAATTAGCCTATTCTGTGATCAGCCCATCCTACATGGGTATCTTATCCCTCAGTGGGGAGTGTTTATATAGCATCTAGGTGTCCAGAATCATGCTTTTCTTATCCCAGCACAAAAGAAAACAAGTAGGCCCCTCTAGTCATAAACATTTACTGTAAGAAGCTGCCATCAGCGACCTCTAAAAGTATTTTTTTTTTCTTAGCCATTACACATACCAAGGTCAAGTTTTTCACAATGCAAAGTAGTTTCTGGTACCCCTAAAGGCCAAAGGGATTGGGTAATGCAATGCACAATAGGCTGAAGATGGCAAAAACAAAGGAGAAATAGGGTGAATTAAATATGATAATAAAGTTTAAAAGAAACAAACATAGGTACTAAGCACATGTTTTGTTTTGTTTAAGAAAAAAAAAAAAAAAAAGGTTTTAGTCCACCTAAAGAATTTCCAAAAACAGGATGCAAAAAGAAAAGGTAGAAAGGTTTTTCATCAAAATCGTGAATTTGTACCATGAGTGAACCCTAGGCCTTTTGGTGATAATGGTTTGACAGTGCAGGTTTATTGATGTAACAAATGTACCACTCTGGTTTGGAATTTTGATAGGGTTGGAGGGAGGTAGGGCAGGAGGTATGTGGGAAATTTCTGTAACTTCCACTCACTTGTCTGGGACCCTAAACATTTTTTAGGAAACAAAGTCTATTTTATAAATATATAGTCCAATATTCCTCAAATATAGATAAAGGAAAACAAATACAAGGCAATTATATCCATCAATGTGTGGAAGTTTGCCCAGGAATTCAAGAGTTACATAACTTTAAAATATCTATTTTATTCACCATATTAATAAAATAAATGTTTAAAATCAAATGATAATTTACATGTAGGAAAGTAATTTAAATGATGTAATACACATTTATTATAAAATCTCTCAGCACACAAGGAGCAAAAAGAAACACACTTAATCTGATAATGGGTATATTTGAATTTCCTACAACTAATATTAGACTCAATGGTGACATGTTGAACATCTTCCCTGAAAACTGAACACAAGGCATGGATATTGAATCTTACCACTTTTGATCAACATTGTACCGGAGGTCTTGTCCATGTTGTAAGAGGGAAAAAGGCATAAAACTGAAAAAGAAAAATACATCTGTTTGCAGAAGGCATTATTGTTTTTATATAAATCAAAAAGAAAGTTAAAAAACAACTAAAAGTACTTATAGGTGAGTTTAGCAAGATCACATGATCAAACATACATATAAAAATTATAATGAGAATATAAGGAACAGAAATGATATTGAAAAATATCTTTTATAAAGTAATAAAAGTCAAATATTTATGAATAAATTTAATCAGATATTTGCACCACATTCATACTGAAAACTACAGAATATTCCTAAAAGTACATTTTTAAAAGAACTGAACAAATATGAAGATTTATTGTGTTTATGTGTTGGAAGGTTCAATATGTTAAAACATCAGTTCTTCTTAAATTGAATTACAGATCTAAAGCATTTTTTTCCAAAATATTATTAGAAATTAACAGTTTAAGGATCTATTATTGTCAAAACAATCTTTAAAAAAACCAAATTTGATGGAATTACGCTGTCTGATTTTAATGATTACCATGATACTGCAATAATGAGAATAGTACTGTTGGGCATAAGAATAGGCAAATGGAACAATGAAACAGATTAAAAAGATTCAATATTACTATAAGATGATCCAAATCAATGATATTGAGAATTCAAATTCTTTTTTACATATGCTGATGGAAAAAATGGATGTCCATATTAAAAACTTCTGAAAAGGCATGAACCTTGATCCTTAATTCATGCCGTGGCATGATCTCAACTCACTGCAATTTCCACCTCCCGGGTTCAAGCGATTTTTCTGCCTCAGCCTCCCGGGTAGCTGGGACTACAGGCACGTGGCACTACTCCCGGCTAATTTTTATATGTTTAGTAGAGACAGGGTTTCACTATATTGGCCAGGTTGCTCTCGAACTCCTGACCTTGTGATCCGCCCACCTTGGTCTATCAAAGTGCTAGGATTACAGGTGTAAGCCACCATGCCCAGCCAGTAGGGCCACATTTAAAAACTGAATCTATAAATCTTCCACTAGAATAAATAGGCAAATGTCTCACACTCATGATATAAACAAAGTGTCTTAAATAGCACATGGAAAGCAATACCAAACATTTTTTAAAGTATTAACAAAAATTCCTCAAATAAAAATGTCTGCTCATCAAAAAGTACAATTTAAAAAATGAATAAGGGGCCGGGCGCGGTGGCTCAAGCCTGTAATCCCAGCACTTTGGGAGGCCGAGACGGGCGGATCACGAGGTCAGGAGATCGAGACCATCCTGGCTAACACGGTGAAACCCCGTCTCTACTAAAAAATACAAAAAACTAGCCGGGCGCGGTGGCGGGCGCCTGTAGTCCCAGCTACTCGGGAGGCTGAGGCAGGAGAATGGCGTGAACCCGGGAGGCGGAGCTTGCAGTGAGCTGAGATCCGGCCACTGCACTCCAGCCTGGGCGGCAGAGCGAGACTCCGTCTCAAAAAAAAAAAAAAAAAAAAAAAAAAAAAAAATGAATAAGGATGTCACTGCTATAAATTATCTTCACTCTACAGTCAATGAAAGCTTTGCATCAAGAATATATGAAAGTCCCATATAATCCAATAATATAAAACAAGCCTATTAAAATTTTAAAAAGCTTAAATGCATAATTCACTGAGAGGACATATGAATAACCAATATGTAAATGAAAAAGTACTCAGTATTATTAGTCATCAGAAAATTGCAAAATAAAACAAAGATATATTACCTCTCACCCATGTTGATTGACTACAAAAGGATTGACTAATTCAAATATTAGTGATGGTGTGGAGGAACCAAAGCTCTTGTAGTTGTTTGTGGGATTTTAAAATGGCATAACTACTTAAAATAACCTATGCCACTTTGGAAGTTTCTAATAGAATTAAATACACATTTGTCTTGTGATACAGAAATTAGCCCTTCTAGAAATTTACCCAAGTAATATGCAAAAATAATCTACCAAAAGATCTGTACATGAATGTTTATAGCAGCTTTATTCTTAATAGTCAAACCTAGAAAGAAGTCAAATATTTATCACCATGTAATGGATAAATGAAATGTGGTTTATCCTTATAATGAACTAATACTGTAAAATACAAAAGAATGAACGACTTATACGTGCAACAACATGACAGAATCTGAGAATATTATGCTCAATGAAAAAAGGCCTGGCACAATATAGTACAATCATCTCTCACTATCCACAGGAAATTGGTTCTAAAGCCCCCTGTAGATATCAAAATCCATGGATGCTCAAGTCCCTTATATAAAGTGACATAGTGCGGTTGAATCAGCATTTGCAGATACAGAGGTCCAGCTATACATATTATATGGTTGCATTTATAGGAAAATCTCAAATAGACAAAATTAAATATTTTAATAAAAATCAGAGCAACACTTTCTGAGGTTATAAACATGCTCTGTACCTTACTAAGGTTATGAATTACATAGTTATAAGTCTTTGACTCATTGAATTTCACATTTACAATGTATGAATTTCACTATATTCAAATTACAAGAGTAAACCACAGATATAAATTTTACGAATATAAGCATAAAATATGCATTCAAATAAAAACCACAGAAGTAATAAAAACACACTTTCCTATCATACAGTATCAAATGGAAACTTCCAATCACATTTATAAGTCATCTTTTATATTTTGGACAGATATTGCTCAGAATACATTCTCCTAAATTTAAAGACAATCCACTTCTATCAACTGAATGCTGCAAACCTGGAGATTTATAGGGATTCTGGAGAATTTTTGTATCATTTCAATTTAATTTTCAAAATCCAATTCCTAGCATGTTACTGACACCAAACATTTAACAAGGACGTTCAAGCTGGAGTACTACAAATTCTGCCAAGCTATGTCTGATGCTTACACAGACCTCATGAGTCCAACGAATAAAATAAATTCATTTTACAATCTCATAACTCTATATAGGACCCTCAAGTTTGTTGGAGATAACAAATTCTCAGTAGTACTACTCATTTTGTACAACCACAGGCCATATAAATGTGGCTGCAGCATGATACATAAATTAATTTTTTAAAATCTTACTGGGAACTTAATAGTACTTAGATATTTTTATATCCATGTAGCATTTCCTGACACACACTTTTCATACATGGTCTTTGAGGATTTATTTACACCTGTTAGTTAACCAAATTCTTGCAAGTAAATTTGCATTTCTAATAGGACTGGAGATATTATAAAAAGTTTCTTCACAATATAAACTATGCATGCTTGTCAAGGCAATTTTTGACACTGTATTCCCATAAAAGTGTCTCTATTACCATCTTATATCAATGCCCAGTAACATTCTGAATTGTCATATTAAATCTTCCAATCCTTTAACGTCTCCTTATGAAGATATGTGAGAAACCATCAGTTTGAATGTGAATTTGTAACTTATAGACCAATAAGCTATATGGGTGTTATTTTGTTGATTGAAGCCCACTCAAGATTTCTGACATCGAAATTGCAGAACAAAGACTTTAAAAAATGTAGCTGTGCCATTTATATGCTTTTTTTTCTCATTGAGTGTAATCACTGATCATCAAATTATGTTCCATTCAATCATCTCATTAAGGAAGAAAAATCTACCTCTAATAAGAAGCTTTTAAGGTTTTATCATAATGATAGCAATGAACTTTTTTTCTTAGCCAGTGAACTCATTCCCAATCCTTAAATTTATTTCTTCAAACTGGTGGATCTAAGCTTTCTCGGGAAATCCTTAATCTTTTTAAGAAATTCAAGGTTAAAAAATTAGTCCTAATCACAAACAATGCCTTAAAAAGCCCTGTCAATATGCACAAATATAAATTTCAAGTAAAAGGTTTTTAACACATCAAGCCCCCAATTCCAATTAATTTAATCACTACAGTTTAAAGTCAAGTAGGCTCATATAATTCTGTCTGTACTCTATAAGCATGTCATTTTCAGATAAGATCTGAAAATTTCCATAGCATGTCATCAGCCATGTGAATGGCTGCCAGAGTGTTACAAAATTTAACAATTCACAAAGAAGGCTCTCTTCAGTATATAGTAAGACTTAGTTAAGACCAATCTTACCTGTTCCTAGACAGGTACAATCCTTACCATTAGAAATTTCTGGTTCCCTATTATTGGACAGAATATTGAGGGAAATGTTATTAGTTTCCTATTGCTGTTGTAACAAACTACCACAAACTTTATGACTTAAAACAGCATACCTATATTATATTATGGATCTGGAAGTCAGAAGTTCAAAATCAGTCTCACTGGCCTAAAATCAAGGTGTCAGCAGAGATGGTTCTTTTGGGAGGTTTTAAAGGAGCATGTTTCCTTGTCTTGCCTTTGCAGACTTCCAGAGACCACCTGCATTTTTATGTTTATTTTATTATGTTGCTGTTCGCTTCTACCTCCATCTTGGAGTCCAGTAGAATAGCATCATTCAATTGTTCTCTCTCTCTCTCTCTCTCTCTCTCTCTCTCTCTCTCTCTCTCTCTCTCTCTCCCCTTCTGTAGCCCCATCACCTTTTCTCCTTTGGACCTTTCTGCATCCTTCTTATAAGGATCACTTTCATTACATTAGGCTAATTCAGATACTCCAAGATAACCCCCCATCTCAAGATTCTTAACTCAATCACATCTGTAAAGTCCCTTTGGTTATATAAGGTAGCATATTTACAGTCTCTGGGGATTAACATGTGGACATCTTTGGAGGGTCATTATTCTGTCTACCAGACTTGTTTGTCATTTATGCTTTGGACAATATAGATGTTTTTCCAAATCTCTAATTATTATTTAGAGAGGCACTGAATGCTTGCAGGAAATACGAGGAGGTATTTCTTCTACTTCCATTTATGTATAAGCAATTAGGCCACAAATTGTGCTTTTTGGTAATTCCAATATTTAGACATCTCTCTTTGAAAATATAAAGGAAACTGGCCAGGGGTGGTGGCTCATGCCTGTAATCCCAGCACTTTGGGAGGCCAAGGCAGGTGGATCACCTGAGGTCAGGAATTTGAGACCAACCTGGCCAACATGGCGAAACCCCATCTCTACTAAAAACACAAAAATTAGCTGGATGTGGTGGTGCATATCTGTAATCGCAGTTACTTGGAAGGCAGAGGCAGGAGAGAATTCCTTGAACCCGGGAGGCAGAGGTTGCAATGAGTCAAGATAGTGCCATTGAACTTCAGTCTGGGTGACAGAGCAAGACTCTGTCTCCAAAAAGAAAAAAAGAAAAGAAAATATAAAGGAAACCATCTGATTGCAGCTCTAAAACACCTTAGAGACCACTACCTCATGAGTTTTCACATTTATTCAAAGAAAATCTACACAATGATTATGTTGTTATTGGAGAAACTCCGCATCCTAAACATGTCTATTCTAATCTTTTGTCACTTACCTGTACTTGATGAATCACCCTTAAACTACATGTCAGTTAGCCTTAAAAGTTATTTTCCTGTTTACTCCCCATACTGCATTACCAGTTTTCCATTAATAACCCACATAATGTGGTATCTGTCAAATTACAGAAATATAAAGAATAATTATAAAAATTATCACAATGAAACTGGATCCATTTCTGAAGAATTGTCTTGGACAAATTTTACATTACAAGCCACCAAGGATGACTTTAGTGTTTCAATTAAATAGACCCTTGAATGAGTCTTCCCTGCTTTAGAGACCTAAAAGGGGCATACTATGGTCACCATTAAATATTGAGGATTTTTTAAATAATAAGTGAGCATCATAGCAAAAAATATTTTTCTTTTACTTCAGATAAAGATGGTAAGGAACACAAGTATCCTTTCAGTTTAAGGGTAAATTGATGACATTTGACCTTAGGGGCCATTTGAAAGTTTTTTTTCCCTTCTTTTGCTCTTAATCTCTTCACAGAGATCTTACATAGTAGAGCTAATCACTATAAATTATAAGTCTATTCCTCCCCATTTTAAGTAATAGTATGCTCGAGCAATAATGACTTAGGTGCATATCAAAACGTCCATTCACATTTCAATATACATCAGCTCCAACCATTTGACTGTTTCACAAACGTGTGCATATGTATATCTTTGTATGTGTCTTTGTCTGCATAATATTATGTGACATATTTCAGGTTTTGGATCAATAGTAACTATAAAATTTTTCTAAGTGTTAATGCTAGAGCACCTCCCTAAATTTACTTCTGCATACCAAGAGAGTTAAAGGTTTCCCAAAGAATCCACCGTCATTTTATCACATTTCCTTGTCATTGAATCATTATCTTTATAGTAAAAAAGCCCCATATAACTGCCTTCTGCTCGTTAAATATGAATCAATTATTTATAAAAATTCACCTATAACAGTAGAAAAGATAGGTCTGCAATACGTTACACAATTGATAATTATTTCACTTTGAAGTCATTTCTCTCTAATGTGACATTTCTGTAGACAGTTTGAACACACTTAAATATTTTCTTCACTTACAAGGTCCTTAAGAGAGGCTATTATGCCTTACAGTCACACAAAAATTGAAAAGGAATTATCTACATCACATAAATTCTGCAGGCTTTTCAAGGTCATCATGGAATATTTTTCCCAAAGCCTCATAAAACTGTGCCTGTTACCTCCATTTATATAAACTTTATAATAGTGTGTATTATGCTTTTTAGTAACAGAAAAATTTGAACTCTACATATTAAGATGAAAAGTGTCTTCTTGTGATTTGGTAACACATTATTGACCAATTATGTACAAGGAATCTGGTACATTAACTAACAGTCCATTATCTCATACTGTATCTGAACACTATCACTTCGACAATATTGACTTCATTTAACTTCACAATGGTATGCCCGCTACCCATGCAGACAAGCAAACATTTTCAGTGTCTTCATTGCAAAAAGCAACATCTCTTTATCGAAGGGCCACTTTTTTGGACTTGTAGAAATTAAGGTCCTTGTATCACGTAATGCAGGGATTTCTTTAATTTTCTCTAATAACCTGCAGTAATTGAAAAATTTAAGAGAAATCCTTCCTCACCATTTAGATACGCAAATTTTACCTGAGATACTGTTTTACAAAATTTTAACTTTAATGACATTTTTAAAAATTTAAGTTTGATTATGGCATTGTGTTTATGTTTTCTGGAGAAGTACTTATCTTTTTGAGGAGCATATAAAATATTGATGGATGAAGTAATAGAATTTCTGAAATTGGTTTAATAACAATGTAAAAAGGGGAGTGACAATCTCAGTGTGGGTATATATGAGACAAGAGTGCTCATGAGTTAATTGTTGGGGATGAGTCATGAATACATCCAGGGCTTCATTATATTATTCTCCTTACTTTTATGTAGGTTTGAAATTTCCAGTAAAGTGTTTTATTCTGTTTATATTGTTTTTACTTCCATTTGGCAGGGTCAGTGTTCTCCTACTCCCGGTTAGGAAACAACAGTATCAACACCATCACCACCGCATTAGAGGCTGTCTGAAGTTGACTGGATGCCCCACAAGCACCAAAAAAAAGTGACAACCAGATTTAGTGAAAGAAGATCTGTTACATGAAGAAGGTTCATATTGTTAAATAGATAACATCAGGAATACAAAGGCAAATTTAACAAATCTGAATGGCACAATAATGAAAACATTTCTTGTCTGTATCTTGACGTGCACTTTGTAAGTATTTTTCCAAATTTTCTGACTATGTCGTAACCCTGTTTTCTCGAAGCCATAAAACTTGAACCACCTCTTCGATGTATGCACCATGTTATGCTAGTCTGGTACGTTGCTGTATTCATCTTTGCTATAATGCAGTTCTCTCTCATTTAGTGTCTCTCTCGGTTTCCACGGCCAACTCCCTAATGTTGAATTAGCTGGTCTGATAATAATTAACTGATGCAATTCCATGTAAACAGCAGTGATCCATTTTTATAACAGACACTTATTTTTATCTCAATTCATTTTCATTTTCATATTTCTATAAATTTAAGGGGTACAAATGCTGTTTTGTTACATGAATGTATTGTATGGTGGTGAAGTCTGGGCTTTTAGTGTAACCATCACTGGAATAGTGTACATTGTAGCCATCGAGTAATTTCTCATTTGTCATCCTCCCACCCTTCCAAGTCTTCAATATTTATTATTTCCACACTCTATATCCGCGTGTACACATAATTTGTCTCCCAATTATAAACAAGAACATGCAATATTTGACTTTCTGTTTCTGAGTTATTTCTCTTAAGATGATAGAGTCCATTTCCATCCACACTTCTACAAAAGACATGATTTCATACTTTTAATGGCTGAATAGTATTCCAGTTTTGTGTGTGTGCATGTGTAGTTTGTGTGTGTGTGTATATACCACATTTTCCTTATCCAATCATCTGTAGATTGACATTAAAGTATTCCATGTCTTTGCTCTTGTGCATAGTCCAGTGATACACAAACATAATATCTTTTTCATAAAATTATTTATTTTCCTTTGTGTAGATACCCAGTATTGGAATTGCTGGATTGAATGGTAGTTCTACTTTTAGTTATTTGAGAAATATCCATATTGTTTTCCATAGAAACTGTAATAATTTACATTCCCACCAACAGTGCATAAATGTTCTCTTTTCTCTGCATCCTTGCCAACATCTGCTTTTGTTTTAGTTTTTGTTTTGTTTTTTTTGCATTTTTAGTAACAGCCAATCTTACTGGTTTGTGATGATATCTCACTAAGGTTTTAATTTGCATTTATCTGATGACTAGGGATATTGAGTACTTTTTTCATATGCTTGTTGGCCATTTTTGTCTCTTCTTTTGAAAAATGTCTATTTATGCCCTGTGCCCATATTTTAATGCTCTTGTTTTGTTTGTTTGTTTGTTTGTTTTTGTTGAGTTATTTTAGTTCCTTGTAAATTCTGGATATTAGTCCCTTCTTGGGTTCATAGTTTGTAAATATTTTCTCCCATTTTGCAAGTTGTCTGTTCTCTGTTGGTGATTTCTTTTGTTTTGTAGAAGATTTGAAGATTAAGTCCCATTTGTCTATTTTTGTTTTGTTGTTTGTGCATTTAAGGTCTTGTATTTTTTACCTAGACCAATGTCAGGAAGAGTTTTCCCTGGATTTCTTCTAGTGTTTTAATAGCTTCAGGATTTTATTTTATCCCTCTTGAGTTGACTTTTGTATAGTTTTTCATTTGTTTCTAATATTCCAATAAAGATTTATGTAAAAAAAAAAAACTCAGGAAATTAATAGAACCTATAGCTCTAAGAGCACCTTTGGGAAAGGAAGAAAACAGTATTATTTCTCAGTCAAAGGCCCATCCTGCCTGCCAAACATGTAAGTTGGCATGTGTGACTAGTGCTTCCTGGAATGTGGTGCTCCTGTGGCACACAGTGACACAGCTACCCTTGTCATCACATCATAAACAAGGAAGCAGAAATCATTATATATATGCTATTAGCTCAGAAAAAGTATAAACCATTAACTTGATAAGGTTTTTGTATTTTTATTATGCATTAATACAGAAGAAGTTAACGATATAATCTTAATGAACATTTCTTTGGTTCAACATAATATAAATGAAAAACCTTTAGGATAATTCAAAGGAATGCTCTTTAAGACTAGTTAGACACATCTAAACATTATTTAACACAGTAACTCAATAAATATTTATTATCTCCCATGTGATGGGCAAATTTCTAGGCACTGGAAATACAGTGGTAAACTAGGGAAACTAAGAAGTATTCTAATGGAACTTCTATTTTGTTAAAGAACTCAGACAATACACTGATTATATATATGTATAAATCAACTTAATGCTTGATGAATCACTGTCATGAAAAGAGAGAAAGTTTTCTATGGACATTAATTTTCAGCAAAAAACATTTTAGCATAACCTATTTTTAAAATGCAAATCTAGGGAGCTTGATATATTAAGTCTTAAAAATAAGGTTCTCTTTCTTACTTGTCTTTCTTCCTCACTGCCATTTCTACATATCCTTTGAAAGATCCCGACCACTCCAGACTAGCATGTAGTTTCCACACCCAGGGCCTTTTAGCTATGGGGATTTCATTCCAAGTTTAATGTCCCCAGAGCAAATATGTCTCCTCTTTCTCCCTCACAAGCTTATATTCCAGGTTCCAGAATTCTGAAAGAGTCTGTGAACTACATGACAATATATTCTCAAGAGACTTAATAACTTATTTTTTTAAGAAATACAAACTTGTTGGTTAAATTACATTTTGGTTAACTCTGTGTATCCTTCTCAATTCCTATAATTTGTTATTGCAATGCCTCGTAAAGAAAAAAAAAAAAAAAAAAATACGCCGGGCGCGGTGGCTCAAGCCTGTAATCCCAGCACTTTGGGAGGCCGAGGCGGGTGGATCACGAGGTCAGGAGATCGAGACTATCCTGGCTAACATGGTGAAACCCCCGTCTCTACTAAAAATACAAAAAAAAAAAAAAAAAACTAGCCGGGCGTGGTAGCAGGCACCTGTAGTCCCAGCTACTTGGAAGGCTGAGGCGGGAGAATGGCGCGAACCCGGGAGGCGGAGCTTTCAGTGAGCCGAGATCGCGCCACTGCACTCCAGCCTGGGAGACACAGCGAGACTCCGTCTCAAAAAAAAAAAGAAAAAAAAAAAGAAAAAAAAAATATTCTCACACTTGTTGAAATAGTAAGGAAGACATCATTCAAGACTATTGCAGTAGGTGCCAAGATAATTGCAATAGGGGTCAAGATAATTGCAATAGGGAAGAGAGATGAGACTCAATTCCAATTACAGTAAAGATAGCTGGGGATGTACATCCAAAGAGCAGAGTGAGAAAATCAGTGGATGAAAAATTGCTAGGAGGAGACATTGAGGTTAGGGGGATTTTTGCTAACCCAACAAGAGGATCCTTGTAGAAGTCGGCAGACCAGGGTGATCAGATATCAATGGAGGAGAGATCCTTGCTAATTAAGCAAGAATTTTTGCTAAAACTGGGAAAGGCAGGCCAAAGACAGGGCCAAAGGAAAGGGCCTAGCTTGAAAGAAGGCTCACAGGAGCCTGTCTACAGTTTAGCCAAGGACAGAGTTGTTGTCATAGAGAATATGTCAAAGTATGCATAGAATTTTCAATCACATCTGCTCTGAAGTTGAAACAAACAGGGATAATATGAAATATTGTTTCCCTCAAGAAAACAATACAAAATATTGTTTTCCCTCAAAAAATATTGTTTATAAGGGTAAACTAAAAAAACAATGTATTTAATGACACTCGTATTTTGTCCACAACAAACCTAAAATAACTTTTGTAAAACTGATGAAAAAAGGTCATCGTTTTTTGTTTGCATTTGACAGGTGTAATGTGTGCAGTTTACTAAAATTTTTTGTTTGAAGGATATATTTTGACATACTGCATTTCATGAAGTGAGTATGTAAAACCCTTGTGCCCATTTCATGGTTCTATTAGACTGTAGTTATGAAAAATGAAAAAAATAATATTTTAGCAATCCCACATTTTATAAGAAAGAAAAACAAGTCTTATAAAAATTGGAAGCGTATTAAGAGGAGTAAATATAAAGTTTGCATAAGTAAAAATAGAAATGATTCCTTAACATATTTGCATTGTGAGTTTGGGTGCACTTGACACTGGTCTGTCTCTCTAAAGGGGAAGAGCAATTTTCTCAAAGGCCCAAAGCAGAACCAAGGCAGTACATGTATAACTGTGTTCTACTCCCACTGTTGCGAATGTGACTCAGCATCAAAACCACCTATGATGCTTTGTTACGAATGCACATTCTGGACCCCATTATCATTAGATATTGAGCCAATAATTTATTCTACACAGTTCACCAACACAAATTTAGGAATAGCATCTTAGAACATAGGAAACCATTACATTTTAGAGTGAATAGGTGATAAATTGAAAAGATAGGTGCTTTTGATTTTATAGCAGAACCCCATATTTGGTACATCAGGTAGAAATTTCTACTCAGAAACTCTATGGAGAAGAGGGGCAGGAGGTTAATGATTTTTCTTCTTTTTGTTTATGCTGTTGTGTTTTTAAATACATTATTTGATACAAACTGATATGTAATATATATGCTAATTTTAACACAATAATATAGCAATCACCTATAAGCCCACTAGAGATAACCACTCTACTAAATCTTGTGTTTTCACTCTTCTGCTCTTTTTATTACAGCTTTCTCACAAATGTATGTAGGCTTAAATAATTAAGTATTTAGATAAGTTCTATAAAAACTTTGTCACATTGCAAATGAAGCATTGTTTTTTTTTTTTTTTTTTTTTTTTTTGCTCTCAATATTATGCTTTTAAAACTTTTCTGTGTTATGTGCAGTAATATTTTATGGTCTGATGTGCAACATTCCACTCTGTGAGGAAACATTAATTCAATTGTGTTTTTTCTGGTTGTTGGACATTTGGGCTATTTACATCCTTTTGCCATTGTGAGCATTACTGCAATAGACATTATGGACATGTATTCCCTTGGATCCCGATACTCTCCAATACTTGATATTATCAGATTGCTTAGTAGTTTGCCAATTACAGGTAAATTACATTTTACTGCGGTCTTAATATAAATTTCTTTGATTACTGAGATTGCTTAAATATGAGCTACTTTTTTATATACTGGATTATTATTTCTTTTTGATTTATGGCAGTTCTTTAGTCTACATACTAATCTTTCTTTGCATACTAATCTTGTTTTAGTGATTTTTATTGCAAAAACCTTCATCTACCTTGTGGCTTGTCTTTTCACTTCATTATGTTTTTCATTTGTTTGTTTTGTTTCTGATTGTTTTCAACTTTCATTACGGAAAATTCCAAATGTAGAAAAAGTTAACAGAATCGCGTAATGAAGCTCCATATACCATCATCCAGATTCAATGATTATCAATATACTAACATTCCTATGCCATCTATGATTCACCCACACCCCATGAATGGCAAAAATAAAAGAAATGTACAACTGCCCCATAAATTAATGCTATAAAAATACCATATTCCCCCATATGTACTTAACTGGTTTTATTTTTATGTTTGTATATTTGATTGTTTTGTTTTATTTTAGTCTGGGGCACTCCGGTATTGCAGCATCACATTATCACAAATGATTTAAAGATGTTATAGAAAACTTTGAAAATTTTAAAAATGAGATGTATTCTACATTTTTAAAACAGACACTGAAACGGTGATGTTTTAAAAGAAAGTATTTTATCCTCCAATTATTCTAAATATTATAATACAACAAAACACATTAAATAGTGTCCTGTGATTTTTATTGCTAGTGCAGAGGAAAATCATGGGCTTGTGGATTGTGAAAAATAGCCAAAGATTGACTCATTGGAAATTACAAGTTCCAACTTTTCGCATGGTGAAAATTAGAGTATGCAACCTAGATTTATTTTTTTTAAATGTTGTAAACTAATTCTGACTTCTGTTTATAATTAAATGTACATATATATTTATTTTCCTGCTCTTTTTAAGAAATGCAGGCATCAATCCTGTCGTATTAGTATTGAACTGAAATCTATTAGAAAGTTTAACGTTCAGTTATATTTTACTCTCGTTACATTGCTAACTAAAGCACCAATTCAGATAATCACGAAATCCGATGCATATGTTTCTTAAAACACTCAATGCTTTTCTTTTAAAAAGTCATTTAGAACGGTAGCACTAAGCTTAAAAAAAATTCCTTTGAACTAACTTTGTGAAGAATGTTATTTCTCTGGGTTCCCAAGAATCCAAAGTACAACTATTAAAAGTAGTAATTATAATAATCATAAAAATAATATGGCCTGTAGCAGTGATGTGTGCCTGTAATCCCAGCACTTTGTGAGGCTGAGGTGAAAGGAACACTTCAGGCCAGGAGTTCAAGACCAGCTTGTGCAACATAGTGAGACTCCCATCTCTATCAAAAACAAAAGAAAAAAAGAATGTGATCATACTAGCTTAAAATAATGGCATAATAGTTGTTATACAAAGAATTTTGATTATAAAGGGTAATTTTGAATAATAATTGATTTGCAAGACCAAGGAGGATGGAGAACGGATATATATCACAGCATTTGGTTTGCTTTGCTTTCAATTTCACACTCAATAAGCAAAGAGCCAACAATATTTGGAAGCTTGTTTTAAGAGTTCTGCATCGGTAAAGCAGAGGCAATGAAAGTACACAGCTAGTCTATCCATCTGCTTATATTTGGAAAATACTATATTAAGTATTTTGAAATTAATTTTATTACGGAGCTGTCCATGAAATTACGAGACTCCATATATTATTGCTGCATTTCTATCTAATATTCAATATTTTATTTTTTAATTTTGATAGAAATAGTCTTGATTTACTTTCATAAAAAATCATTGTTCTTAGTTACCTTAGAGGTGATATAATCTGCTGAAAGGGATCAGCTCTGAGACAAGGAGAACAACACATTTGGATTTTTGCTGTCTCAGAAGACATAAGCAAACCAAACAAAATAACATATATGTTGTTTAGCATTGTTTTTCTCAGACTATATGAAGTAGCTTGCAATAGAGTTGTGGGTGTTTTTCTGTTGAATTTCTTTCAGTACTTCATACTTATTTTTAATTTTCACTTCCGTATCACTGAAAGAGCGCCAAGTTAGAAGTCAGAAAATCCATAATGACGTATCTTTCTTGGTAATTTGGTATATTTGTTTTCTTATAGGTAGCAAAATAATATTTTGTAGATCAAATCTAAGAATAATTTTAATGTAAGTTTTTGCTATTGTGTCACTGTATTTGGGCTGCTATAACAATATACTGTATATTGGATAATTTGTAAATAATAGAAAGGTACTTCTCACAGTTCTGGAGGCTGGAAAGTTCAAGATCAATATACTAGCAGAGTTTTTAGTGAGGGCTTGCTCTCTTCTTCATAGATGGTGTCTTTTGCTGCGTCCTCACGTGGCAAGAGGACCCCCAGGCTCCCAAGAGCACACGTCCCATTCATGATGGCAGAGTCCTCATGATCTAATCAACTCCCAAAGTCCCTACCTCTTAATATTATTGCAATGAGGATTAACTTTTAATACGTGAATTTTGCAGGGACACACATATTCAGAACACAGCACTATTGTGTGTGTGTGTGTGTGTGTGTATATATATATATACACACATATACACATTATAGTCTTGGAATGTCTTGCATAAACATTAGGCCATTGGGTAGATACCAAGGGAAAAGGATAGTAACGGTGCAAAAAGAAACTGAATTCTAAATAAAATAGGAAAATCTATGCTTTCTTTTCAATCTATTAAGCCAATAGTCTTATCTTGCTTCTACGTTTTGGTTTCAGTTGGAGAAATTCTGAGACTGTAACTACATATGGAAATAGAAGTTGAGAATAAAGCCAGTTTTGGAGACTTAAAGGCAAAATAACTTGTTTTCTGTTTTGTTTTGTTTTTTATCTTGATGACCGTAACCATGAAAAAAAAAAAAATGGGGATTGCTTCAGGGAATACTTTGAACACATATTTAGCTATTAAGTATTTTCCTCTTAAGGAGAAGCTGTCAGATCATATGTTTCTTTTCATTTTCGTGTTCTGATAAAAGGAGAAAAGACAAGCAGAATTTAAAATGTGCATATTAGATTAAAAAAAAATAAATTGCAAAATTTCCCCTGTATGCAGATACTTATCTAATAAGGAAAGTCCATAGAGAATATCTTCAACTGTAGTTATTGATATCAAATGGGCACAAAGAGCTTACAAATCAGTCACATAAGGTACAATAACAAGATTCCACAACATATAGATTTCCCTACACCTATAGTTCAGCAAATAAAATACTAACAAAAACAATAAATTAATTGGTTTTTAAAATATTTATAGTATCTTTACTATGCACCAAAGTAATGCATATCACCTCTAAAGTATCTAATGAACTCTAATGAACTCAGATAATTAATAAGGTAGAACAAGATATGCAGAGATATAACTAGTAATCTTTCCATAATTTTACCATTTGACATTTACAATGGTGTTTGCTGTTTATTTTTCATGTTATATTTACTGTTGCTAGTATTTTTTCTCATTTTCACATTGTTTCTTAAAAACTACAATTCTAAATGCTGTACGTTATCTCTTTGTCATTATGGATGTAATTAATCCACAGTTGTTGAACATGTAAAGTGTCTCTAACTTTCTATGCTGTGACAAATGCTACAGTAAATAGTTTTGTATACTTCTCTGTAAACACTTCTCTGATTATTTTTTCAGAATACAATCTTAACATTGAATAGTTTGTAAAAAAAAAAAAAAAAATACATTTTTAAAGCAGTTGCTAAATTTCCTTCCGGAAAGACTACACAAATATTTTCTTACCAAAACTGTATAAGAGTATCACTTGGTTTCCTTACATCAACCAGCTTTGGCTATTATTATTATGAACAAAACATGATAATTTAGTAATTGAAGGTACTGTGGCTTTTTTTTTAATATATATTTCTTTTGATATTGACATTTTATATAGGAACTATTTTAGTTTCATCACTTGTGAATTATTTGCTTGTGTGCCTCCAAGTATTCACTTCTAAAGAGTTAAATAAGTCACATGCAAAAGAGAAATCTGGTTTTAGCAAACAGTTGAAACATATGGCTCAAGCTAACTCTTCATGGTATTTCATAGATACAAAAGAATTATTCCCTTAACTTTTATTTTATATGTACCAGGAGCTAAAATTCTTCCCTGAGATTACTTTGCAGTGATTTAAGAATTCCGAAAGTGTTGGCATGTAACCTCATATAATGTGCTTTAACTTTGTATGCCAGGTTAATTGTAGGGGAAAATGCAGTGAATAATCAGCTTAGTGAGAAACTGCGTCACTAAAGTGCATCTTAATGAGAATGCATCACTATTCCTATTCCTGAACTTGGGTTATGTTACATTTTCCCCATATAAAACAGTATCTTGGTAAGTATCCATACTTGATGCTACCTTAATCTTCATCATTTTATACAAAGCTGTTGAGTTAAAATAAATAGACAATTATTTTAAAGCTGTAAGCAATTTTATCAACGACTCTAATCAATGATAGAAAAACAAAACATGTTTGTAAGAATAACTAGGCTGTTATTGAAATTCAAAGAAACAATTTTAATTCCCAAAATATAAGGAAAATATGCCATATAGGGATGCATATTCACAACAATAATCCTACTTCCCTAGCTACATTTCCAAGTCTCAGACCAGTATAGCCCTTGGTTAGTTACCGTTGCAATGCCATGCTTCTTGTGTTCTTCCTTCCACTTATTATGTTCTCATTTATCCCCAGAAACTCTTTGCATTCTTCAATACCCACTTTGAGTATCATCCTCTCTGTGGAAGTATTTCAAAACTTCCTGTCCCACAACACTAGTGTACATTGTTCCATTCATGGTGATTTATACATGTTTCTAAGTGTCTGTTTCTCCAATCTCTTATTAAATTCCTTGAGAAAGACTTTGTATTTACTTTGTACGTCTAGCACCTTGCAGGTTTTGGTGTATTAAAGATGTTCAACAGCAATCTGTGAAATGAATGCATTAACTGATGAATTAATTAAAGAAAAGCTGGGAAGTATTTAAATACATGTATAATTTGAGCTTTCAAAATAAACATTGGACTATATTTTCCTCATTAATATATCAGTTTTTAAAAATTTTATTTCTTATTTTATACAATAATAAGTCTGTGACTTTATCTCACTAGGTGGAGGAAGGCAAAGAGTCAATTATCAGACTAACGAAATTAGAAAAAGCCATTTTTCACATAACAATTTTTCTAATATTTCGTTATTCCTTAAGAATGAAAAATATTATATTTAATTGGCATTTTTAGTCTTTGCCATTTGATTTTATGTTTCTTTTAGCAGCTTTGGAAGTACTGCTTGATACTCTTTTCCCATTCTCTGACACAATGCAATTCAATCTCCATTTACTGAATTTGTATTCCAAGTATTTCACCAGCACTGGGAGTGGGGACAATGATGTAAGGCACAGTCTGCACTCTCAAGATATTTATAATGTATTGGAGGAAATATATATATATATACACACACACACAGAGCAATTTTGCAATTTTATGGTGTAGTTAATACCATGAATAGACTGTCAACATATATGTGGGAAACAGATTGATAATTTTACCTGGAGCTTTCAATGAAGAGCATATAATACAAGAAAGCATTAAATGAAAGTAATATCTCAAAGAAAGAGAGCAGAGGAAAGAAGGAACAAGGGGAACTATAGCATGAATTTGTGACATTGATGATCTACAACTATAATCTTTTAAAATGTTATATTAGAAATAGAGAGGAGTGAGAATTATAATAAATTATTGTGGCTTTTGAATTCCATGTAATTGAGTTAAGACTTTACATTCACGAGCCAGCAAATATTTCTAAGCACAGAAATTAGAGAAACTGTTTTATGCTTAATAAAGTCAACTCTGACAACAGTGTGAGTAGAGCAAATAGACTTCAGCATTTGGAACTCTGAAGAATTAAGAAGCTGTGGCAATAGAAGTGATCCATAATTACCTAGACATGAGGGAGGTAGAACTGATAGAATCTGGTGAACACTTGGATAGTAGAATGCAGTCAGATTTCTAGACTCAGCAATTCAAATGAATGACAAGTATCTTTAACCATAAGAATACACAATACGGTTTTACAAAAACATATTCAAAGTGAAAATGGTATTAAAGAATGCATTTCATGATGCAACAGCCATGCAGAAACTTATGCCTTTTACTTATACCTGTTTAAAAGTCACAGAATGGGTGAATATACCTACAAAGTTCACATGAAAAATTTGTGGTAAAGTGCCTTTGAGACTTTCCTTATTATTGTGATCTTTTCTTTTGTAGAAAGCTCATCTCTCTTGTCTTTTCTTGGCTAATATTTTAAAGTTCTAGATACCACATCTAAACAACTCAACCCATTTACCAAATGCAGGATTCCCTGTTTTCTCACTTTCCCTCAAAATTGATATCACTCCAATGCTGCCTCCTATGTGAAGAAACTAGATCTTTCATATATGGCTGGTAGAAATGTAAAATGTCACAGCCACTCTGGAAATTTGTATGGTGGTTTCTTGTACAACTAAACATTTACTTAGCATATGGTCCAGCAATCACATTCTTGAAAAATGTATCCTAGAGAAATGATAACTTATGTCTACACAGAACCTGTTCATAGCAGCTTCATTTATAGTACCCCAAAACTGGGAAAAATTCAGATGTTCTTCTAAATTAGACTGCATTGCTAAACAAACCATAGAATGATAGTATATCCAAAACACAGAATAGTAGTCAATAATATAAATGATTAGATTATTGATGTATGCAAAACTTTGATGAATCTTCGAAGAATTGCAATGAGTAAAAAAAGCAAATTTTGAAAGATTACATAATATATGTGCTTTGGACTGAATGTTTATGCCCCTCCCCAAAAGTATATGTTGAAACCCTAAACCTAAATGTGATGAGATTTCAAGGTGAGGCCTTTGGGACCTAATTAGGTCATGAGGGTGGAACTCTCATGATTAAATTAGCACCACTATAAAAAGAGAATGATATTTGAAGTATTTCTCTCTAGCCAGAAAGAAGGCCCTCACCAGAACCTGATCAGGCTGGCATACTGATCTCAAACTTCCAGGCTCCAGAACCATGAGAAATAAATGTTTGCTCTTTAAGTCACCCAGACTATACTAATTTATTAAAGCCCCTCCAACTGACTAAGGCAATATAATTCTATGCATAAACCATTTGTTAAATGACAAAATTGTGAACATGGAAAACAAATTAGTGACTGTCAGGGCTAAGGGACAACGGTAAGCAGGGAGGAATGTGTGACTTCAAAGAGGAGCACAAGATAGACCTTTGTGGTAGTGGAATATTTCCGTGTCTTTTTTGCATTGATGGTGACTTGTTATACATGTGAGGAAATGGCATAGAACTATACAAATTCCTTGTACCAATGTCAATATTCAGGTTTTGATTGTGTGCTATAATGATGTAAGATATAATCATTGGAGGAAACCAAGTAAAGGGCATGATATGGTTTGGCTGTGTCCCCACCCGCATCTGATCTTGAATTGTAGCTCTCATAATCCCCATGTGTTGTGGGAGTGACCTGGTGGAAGGTAGTTGAATCAAGGGGGGAGGTTTCTCCCATGCTATCCTCATAATAGTAAAAAAGTGTCACTAGATCTCATGGTTTTAAAAAAGGCAGTTCCCCTGCACATGCTCTCTTGCCTGATGCCATTAATATGTGACTTCGCTCTTCCTTTGCCTTCCACCATGATTGTGAGGCCTCCCTAGTCATGCTGAATTGTGAAGCAATTAAACCTCTTTCCTTTATAAATTACCCGGTCTCAGGTAAGTCTTTATTAGCAGCATGAGAACGGACTACTCCAGGGTACATAAGACCTCTCATCTTTGCAATTAATTAAATAATTGTTTAATAATAACAGGTTAAAAATGAAGTCTTTGTTAAGACTATTTCCCCCCCCAGAATTGGCTTTGTGAGCATACAATCTGTGTATTTATCATCAGCACCCTGAGCTTTTCTAACTGTTGAGCTGTTGCAGTGTTGAAACTCTTAATAAAATTTTAGCAAGAGACTCCACATTTTCGTTTTGTACTGGGCTCCGCAAATTATGTATCTGGTCTTGGTTGCCCTAGTTAATTGTTTAAGACAGTATCAAACTTTATTTTCTGGTGACTCTTAGGAAACTTTACTCATTATCAGGTATAATTTTAAATTTTAGTCATCATTCAAGACTGAAAATTTTCCTTTTGTTCTCCTTCACCACAAATATCAAAATGAAAGGTGTCATTCTGAGGAAGCGGCCAAATACTTTAGAGATAACACTAACATCTTGCAACTCAAAATAAAAGGGATAATCTGATTTTTACTTAATTAAACACAAGCCAGATGATAAATATACAGACGCAACTTTAAGGGTATCTTCTCAACATATGTTAATTTTCAGATGAATAAAAACAGCATATGTAAAGAACACTTTGATCCATTCTTTTTCTTTTAATCTTAATTTTGTTCACAATGATTCTTCATACAACTCAGAATACTTATCCTTTTGATTATAAACTTCCCATCCTTTTAAGTTAGATAAAGGATACTTGCTTGCTCCACCTACAAGAATCATTTCAAGTGATTTATTATAGTAATAACAATAAGAAAAACAAATTAAGTCAGGATAGCACTTAAGGTACTTGCTAAATGCAAGTCTCCTAGATATTTGAATTGTTCGTTCAGAGAATAGTAACTTTATCTGCATATAATCCACATTTCAAAATCAGAAGAGTAGTTTATTTGGAAATTTACATTGTTCCTCCTGTAGCTTTCCTGTTCCAGTACCAGAAGCAGAAGGGGGCTATCACATGCCCTCTACTAGTTTTAAAGAGAAGAGGTAAGGCCAAGAATGACATCTGGCTGACTTCACTTCTCCTTGCCCTGACCCCCAAAACTAAGTATGTGTAAACGACTCTTGTAATATTTCTGCCTTCGCTTAATATCCCAAACTCTATTTTTCTTTTTTGTAAATTCTACTTCTTGCCTCCTTGTGGTTAAGTTCATTATCAACACCATCTACCTTAAAATTAAGGTAATCAGAGCTATATTTTTCTACTTTGATGCTTAAAACTTTGCTTTCTTCACCTGTATCTTACATTCACGCTGTTTATTTCACTTTAAAATAATATTAACTAAATATTTATTTATTTTGCTCTTTCAATTTTTTTTTATTTCAATAGCTTTTGTGGTACAAGTGTTTTTGATTATATGGATGAATTAGACAGCGATGAATTCTGAGATTTCAGTGTACCCATCACCTGAATAGTGTACTATGTAGCCAATATGTAGTTTTTTATCCCACACCTCCCCTTTACCCTCCCACTTCCATATCTCCAAAGTCTGTTATATCATTCTATATGCTTTTATGTACTCATAATTTAGCTCCCGCTTATAAATGGGAACATATGGTTTATGGCTTCCCATTGCTAAGGTACTTTACTTAGAATAATGTCGTCCAGATCCATCCAAGTTTCTGAAAAACACATTATTTTATTCCTTTTTATTTCTGAGTAGCATTTCATGGTGTATATATACCACATTTTGTTTGTATGTTTTTGTTTTGTTGTTTTAATTTTTTTATTATCATACTTTAAGTTCTAGGGTACATGTTCACAATGTGCAAGTTTGTTATATATGTATACATGTGCCATGTTGGTGTGCTGTACCCATTAACTCGTCATTTACATTAGGTATATATCCTAATGCTATCCCTCCCCCCTCCCCACTACCCACAATAGGCCCCAGTGTATGATGTTCCACTTCCTGTGTCCAAGTGATCTCATTGTTCAGTTCTCACCTGTGAGTGAGAACATGCAGTATTTGGTTTTCTGTTCTTGTGATAGTTTGCTGAGAATGATGGTTTCCAGCTGCATCCATGTCTCTACAAAGGACACAAACTCATCCTTTTTTATGGCTGCATAGTATTCCATGGTGTATATGTGCCACATTTTCTTAATCCAGTCTGTCACTGATGGACATTTGGGTTGATTCCAAGTCTTTGCTATTGTGAATAGTGCCACAATGAACATACGTGTGCATGTGTCTTTATAGCAGCATGATTTATAATCCTTTGGGTATATCCCCAGTAATGGGATGGCTGGGTCATATGGTATTTCTAGTTCTAGATGCTTGAGGAATCGCCATACTGTTTTCCATAATGGTTGAACTAGTTTACAGTCCCACCAACAGTGTAAAAGTATTCCTATTTCTCCACATCCTCTCCAGCACCTGCTGTTTCCTGACTTTTTAATGATTGCCATTCTAACTGGTGTGAGATGGTATCTCATTGTGGTTTTGATTTGCATTTCTCTGATGACCAGTGATGATGAGCATTTTTTCATGTGTCTGTTGGCTGTATGAATGTCTTCTTTTGAGAAGTGTCTGTTCATATCCTTTGCCCAGTTTTTGATGGAGTTGTTTGCTTTTTTCTTGAAAATTTGTTTGAGTTCTTTGTAGGTTCTGGATATTAGCCCTTTGTCAGATGAGTAGATTGCAAAAATTTTCTCCCATTCTGTAGGTTGCCTGTTCACTCTGATGGTAGTTTCTTTTGCTGTGCAGAAGCTCTTTAGTTTAATTAGATCCCATTTGTCAATTTTGGCTTTTGTTGCCATTGCTTTTGATGTTTTAGACATGAAGTCCTTGCCCATGCCTATGTCCTGAATGGTATTACCTAGGTTTTCTTCTAGGGTTTTTACGGTTTTAGGTCTAACATTTAAGTCTCTAATCCATCTTGAACTCAGGTTGTAAGAAGGTCCACTGTTTTCTGTGCAGTTTTAGCAAAAGGGAGTGGTACATTTATGGGGCTCAGTTTACTGGCTTTATGCCCACCAAGGTGGTATTTGTAATGGTGGTTAGTTGGGGTTCGGGGGCGGGGTAGTTGGTCATGGACTACACTTCTGTGTGCTGGCAAGACAAGTAAAGCAAAACCTTCCCATACAGACACACACCTGTGGGGAGATGCTGTTGGCTTTGGGGAAGCTGCAGTATCAGGAGGGCACATGTGGGATGGTTCGTGGATGTAGAGGCCACCTCGCTAAAGCTCTCTATTGGTCAGGCACAATCCACTGTTGCAGAAGCTATGGTGTGTGCCCCCGGGTCACCCAAGACCTCCCTGTTAAGCAGGCATGGTAAGGCAGTAGCCCTAGGAGAGGCCAGCAGACCAAGGAGTGCTCAGATTGGGCCAGCCCCATCTTATGTGCAAGACCACCCTGCAGAGACAAGGTCTGACAGTTCCCCTAGAACTAACATCTCTTATGGGAGCAAGTCAAGCCTAGAGTGATGGCCATCTCTGATTATGCTCCACTAGAGATGCTACCACACCAAACCCTGTGGGCTTCACATCAGCTACCTTGCTGCCCCACCACTTAACTGAGCAGCTTTCCCTGCCACCTTATGTGTCTGTTGTGGTCAAGGGGTCCCCTTCTTTTGGGGTTCCAAAGTTCTGTTTTGAGAGTGGGTTGCTCCTTGCCAGTTAAACTCCCCCATACTGCTGGAGTTGTTATGGTTAAAAAATGAGTCCTAGTGCACAGTAACCAATGAGGGGTTCCCAGGTTTCTTCCCCTTCAGCCTAGCTTCTGTGTCTTTCCTCTGCCCACTCTCAGCACCTTCTCTCTAAATATCTTTTAAAAGCATGCCAGCAGTCTCAGTCCCTCCATGGGAGCTGTTCCACTTCTGTGTATCTAGTCAATTATCTTACTCTTCCCTAGTAATTGTTTTATGAATCTGGGAGCTTCAATGTTAGGTATATATATACTTAGAATTGTAATGTCTTCTTCTTGGATTGATCCTTTTATCATTATATAATGACCCCCTTTGTCTTTTATTACTGCTGTTGCTTTAAAATCTGTGTTATCTGATACAAGAATAACTACTACTGCCTGTTTTTGGTTTTTAGTTTTATTTGCATGGAATATCTTCCAACCCTTTCCCTTGAGTTTATATGAATTCTTACATTTCAGGTATGTTGAAGACAGCAGATATTTGGTTTTGATTATTTTATCCATTCTGCCAATCTGTATCATTTAAGTGGAGGAATTGCTTTATTCATTATATTAATTGTTACCTAGTGATATGGTTAGGCTTTGTGTTCCCACACATATCTCATTTTGAGTTATAATCCCCATAATCCCCAAATGTCAGGGGAGAGGTGAGGTGGAAGTAATTGAATCATGGAGCAGCTTCCCCCATTCTGTTCTTCTAATACCGAGTGAGTTCTCATGGATAGCTGATGGTTTTCTAAGGGGCTCTTCCCTTTTTGCTCAGCATGTCTCCTTTCTTCTGCCTTGTAAAATAGGTGTCTTGCTTCCTCTTTGCCTTTTGTCTTGATTGTAAGTTTTCTGAGGCCTCTCCAGTCATGATGAACACTGGTCAATTAAATCTATTTTTTTTAAATAAATTACCCAGTCTCAGGCAGTTGTTTATAGCAGTGTGAACATGGACAGTAAATTGATACTACAGGAAGTAGGGTGCTGCTATAAAAATACACAAAAATGTGGAATTAACTTTGGAACTGAGTAACAGGCAGAGGATGGAGCAGCTTGGAGGGCTTAGAAAAAGACAGGAAGATGTGGGAAGGTTTGGAACTTTCTAGAGTCTTATTGAATGGTTTTGACCAAAATACTGATAGTGATATAAACATTGAAGCCCAGGTTGAGGTGGTTTTGGGTGAAGAACAGGTAACTCTTGTTATGCTTTAGCAAAGAGACTGGTGGTATTTTGTTCCCAGCCTTGATATCTGTGGAACTTTGAACTTGATAGAAATAATCTGAAATAGGAACTTATGTTTAAAAGGGAAGCAGAGCATAAAAGATTGAAAAATTTGCAGCCTGACAATGCAGTCAAAAACAAAAGCACATTTTCTGGGAAGAAATTCAGGCCTGGCACATAAATATGCATAAGTAAAAAGGAGCCAAGTGTTAGTCACCAAGATGATGGGAAAATGTTTCCAGGACATGTGAGACACCTTTGTTGCAGCCCCTCCCATCACAGTCCCAGAGATCTAGAAGGAAAAAAATGGCATTCCGGGCTGGGTCCAGGGCCCCCATGTAGTGCACAGCTTCAGAAATTGGTCCCCTGTGTCCAGCCACTTCAGCTGTGGCTAAAAGGAACCAAAGTACAGCTCAGGTTGTTGCTTCAGAGGGTGCAAGCCCCAAGCCTTGACAGCTTCCACGTGGTGTTGGACCTGTGGGTGTGCATAGGTCAAGAATTGAGATTTGGGAACCTCTTCCTAGATTTCAGAGTATGTATGGAAAAGCCTGGATGTCCAGGAAGAAGTCTGGTGCAGAGGTGGAGTCCTCATGCAGAACCTTTGCTAGTGCATTGTAGAAGGGAAATGTGGGGTCAGAACCCACACACAGAGTCCCCTCTAGGGCACTGCTTAGTGGATCTATGAGAAGAGGGCCACCATCCTCTAGACCCCAGACTGGTAAATCTACCAACAGCTTGCACAGTGTGCCTGGAAAAGTCACAGACACTCAATGCCAGCCCATGAGAGAAGCAGGGATGGTGGCTGTACTCTGCAAAGCCACAGGGTCAGAGCTGCTCAAGACTATTGGAGCCCACCTCTTGCATTAGTGTAACCTGGATGTGAAACATGGAGTCAAAGAAGATCATTTCACAGCTTTAATATTTGACTCCCCTGCTGGATTTTGGTCCATGGGGCCTGTAGCCCCTTTGTTTTGGCCAATTTCTCCACTTGGAATGACTGTATTTACCCAATTCCTGTACCTCCATTGTATCTAGGAAGTAACTAACTTTCTTTTGATTTTACAGGCTCATAGGCAGAAGGGACTTGCTTTGTCTTAGATGAGACTTTGGACTTGGAATTTTGTGTTAATACTGAAATTAATGAAGACGTTGGAAAGACATGGTTGGTTTTGAACATGAAAGGGCATGAGATTTGGGAGGCGCCAGGGACAGAATGATATGGTTAGGCTTTGTGTCCCCATCCAAATCTCATCATGAATTATAATCTCCATAATCCCCAAATGTCAAGATAGAGACCAGGTGGAGGTTAATTGGCTCATTGGGGCAGTTTCTCACATGCTGTTCTCATGATAGTGAGTGAGTTCTCATGAGATTTGATGGTTTTACAAGGGGCTTTTCCCCCTTCACTCAGCACTTCTTCTTCCTACCACCTTGTGAAGATGGTGCCTTGCTCCCTCTTCAACTTCTCCATGATTGTAAGTTTACTACAGCTTCCCCAGCTGTGCTGAACTATGAGTCAATTAAATTTCTTTCCCTTATAAATTACCCAGTTTTGGGCAGTTCTTTATAGCAGTATGAAATCAGACTAATACACCTAGATACTTGGTATTTGTTGTTTTATTATTGTATTATAGGCTTTTTCAGTTTTATGCTTTCAAGAAGTTTTATTTTGGTACATACCAAGCTTTTGTTTCAAGGTTTAGGACTTATTTTAACATTTCTTGTACTACTGGTCTGATAGTAACAAATTTCCTCAGCATTTGTTTGACTTGAAATGGTTTTGTTTCTACTTCATTTATGGAACTTAGTGTTGCTGGATACAAGATTATTGGCTGACAGTTATTCTGTTTAAAGAAGCTAAAGATAGAACCCCAGTTTCTTCTGGCTTATAAAGTTTCTGTTCAGAAGGTCTGCTGTTAGTCTGATGGGTTTTCCTTTATAGGTTACCTGATGCTTTTGTCTCACTACTCTTGGAATTCTTTCTTTCATGCTGATTTTAGATGGCCTCATGAATAAATGCCTTGGTGATGACCATTTTGCAATAAATCTCCCAGGAGTTCTTTGAGCTTCTTCTATTTGAATACCAGTCTCCAGCAAAGCCATGGAAGTTTTTCTCAATCATTACCTCAAAAAATGTTTTTCACAGTTTTAGCTTTCCCTTCTCCCTTAGGAACACCAAATATTCTTAGATTTGGTCATTTTAGATAATTCTGTAATTATGGAGAATTTGTTTGTTTCTTTTTATTCTTACTTCTTTTGTTTTTCTCTGATTGGATTAATTCATAAGCCTTGTCTTCAAGCTCTGAAAGTCATTCTTCTACTTGTTCTAGTCTATTGTTGAAACTTCTTTCCACTGTCTTTTGTAATTCCCTAAGTATGTCTTACATTTCTAGAACTTCTGATTGATTTTCCTTAAGATATCAATATCTTTAGAAGTCTTTTTATTCACACCTGAATTGTTTTTATGTTTGTTTTTTTGTTTTACTTTCTTTATGTTTGTTTTTACCTTTCTATGGTGTCTTGTTGTGTAGCTTAATAATCAACCTTTGAATTCTTTATCTGGTATTTCAAATATTTCATCTTTATTTGAATCCATTGCCAGAGGGCTAGTGTGATTTTTGGAGGGTGTTATAGAATCCTCTTTTGTCATATTACCAGAATTATTTTTCTGGTTCCTTCTGATTTGGATAGATTATTCCTTCTATTTTTTTTAATTTTATTTTTGATTTCACTGTGTTTATTTCAAAATTTCCCTTTTTCCCCTTAAGCATATGATTTTAATGTTTATAGTTTATTGTAGTATAATTAAGGTCTTGATGCTTTCAAGGTGAAGGTTTTATATGAGTTCATGGTTATAGAGAGTCTTTATATGATTGCTTTCTCAGGTGCTGGTTGTAGTGGAAACATGCTTGGTGTGTGAGAAGTTCAGTCTTCTATAGAGTTGGAGTGGCCGAGATCTCTTGAAGCTCATTCCCTATGGCTTGCACTTTTATTTATTTATTTATTTTCCCCAGTATTTTATTTACTAGGTTGAATATTTTATTTACTGGGTTGAAGAGTCCCAAGTAATTTATTTACCGAGCCAGACTACCGCGAATGCTGTTTATTTATTTATTTATTTTTCCTGAGTATTTTTTTTTACTGGGTTGAATCAATCAGGTTTCTGGCCAGTATGGGAGGTGTCCTTAGGTAAAAACTGGCTATGGCTAAAGCAGGTTAGTGAATGCAATACCCAACAGTGGGAGAGGTCCTGGCCTTGACAGAGATGACTGGGGGAGCTCTCACTGAGTCACTCTGAGGTCTTAGAGGAAAGGACTGGAACCATATCAACTCCCCTGCCAGGCCAGCAGGAAAGCAATCCACCTCCCACACACACTCTTGACCCAGTATTCTGGGTATTCAGAGCAGACAGGCATCTCTTTTATTATGCAGGAATGTTGATGCTCCAAGTAGAGATGAATGGTGATTCTACATCTCCTGCAAGCCTGCACCTGGAGGGTGCCCCTCCTGTGTGAAAGTAATTACCCTGAAGTGTTTCAGAAAAGCTGTCTATATGTGTACCTATGCCACACTACTGAGGGAAAAGCCCCAGTTATATCTTCAGTGGTGGAAAAGGGGAGAAATATTTCCTCTTCTCCAAGACCCTTCTCGAGCACCAGGGCTTCCTGACTGTTGGAGTAGAACTGCAGACTTTCCCTGCTGAGCCCAGTACTGCAACTGTGCCTCTGCTGAAAAAAACTTTCCACCAGTGGAAAAACATGGGACTGAAGGCCTGCTATCCAGATAATTTTGTCCCATAGAGTGTTACCTTTATGTGACGTACTACCCCTTCCCCTGGTAGTAGGAGTCCCTGAGAGCCAGACTGTGAATACTGTTGCTCCTCTGGGCTTAGCTGCCTAATGGGTCTGCCACACTCCAAGCTGGTGTTGGGAAATGCCTGCAAGGGATTCAGAGATGTGACCTCTCCTGAAGTCTCCCAGTAGCAAGTACCAGCACCAGTTCTGATGCAGGTGGCAGGGGAGTAATGTAGACTCGTTGAGATTCCTTGGCTATAGATAGCCTTAGTGTGTTGGCTTTCTCAAATGCCAATTGTAGTATAAATAAACTGGTCATGTAGACAGTATCAGGACCTCCTGGTTAGTCATGTTGATTCAGGCAATGGTGATAGTTGATATCATGTACAAATTTTCTCCTTCCGGGGTGCAGTGTTATCTACCTGAAGGTGCTGTAATGGACTGTGTTGGTTGGCCTCCAGCTAGGAGGTCGTGCTTGCAAAGAGCGTCAGCTGCAGTGGTAGTGTTGAGATTCGTTTGCCTTATGTTACCCAAAGCAGGTACTCTGGTTTCTCAGGTGATAGGTGAGGCCATAAAGCTCCCCAAAATTCCTGTCCTTTGTGTTAGGCTATCAGTGTGGGTAGAGGAGCAAAATCAGGTGGGGACTGGGTCAGAGAGATCCATGCTCTGATCCTCCACATGTGGGGCAATCTGCAGCCACTGTGGGAGTTGGGGGACAGTTACCTCACCATTGATGTAATGTTCCAGAGTGGAGAAAAGCTGCCTTTACTGCACAGAAGAGCTTGTGCAAGAAGTGGGGCATAGCAGGCATCAGAAAGCCCCACCCAGATCCCATGCACTTGGCAAGGTAGGTCTCATACCTGTAGATTTCTGCTAACAGCAGTGAGCTAAATTCCAGGACATCTGTATTCAGAAGAAAGACTGCCACAGACCAGAAGTCTCCCTGGGAAATAGCTGTTTCACAAAATTCAGGTAGGAGCTTCTTTCAACTTGCAAATGTTGCCTTAGTTAATTGGGAGACTTCCACAAGGTCCTACGCAAGGCTCTTCCCATTCTTCACTGCTCCCTAAATCAGTACCAGCTCTGTTCAGGCTTTTTCTGTGGCCTGGATTTCCAGGTTCCCTGGTGGAAATGTATATCCTGAAAGCACTCTCTTTCCCTCTCACATTCTGGGAACTTACAGTTTTTTGCCTGCCTCATGGTATAGGCTGCAGCATGCAGCTTCTTTCAGAGAATTGGTGGATTTCAGTTTTCCTGTTGTTTCTGCATTTCTTCTTGGAAATAGAGTTCACAGTGTGAATAACTATACACTATTTTGTCTTGCCAAGTGGGAGAGTCTTGCTAACACTGACTCAAATTTGCTATCTTGGAAAAAAAAATACAATAAAATAATAACAGTAATGAAAACATATGTAAACTTGCATTGTGATTAAGATGATCAATTTATGTGATAACTGTAAGAGAAACAATTTATTATACATAAAACTAATATATAAACTTGCTCAGCAGCTTGTGGGAATGAATGCCTTTTATAATAAATTTTATCCATTTGAAATATTTGTGCCATTTTAAGTATGAACTGATGCATGTAAGTATTGCTAATATACAGAAAGCTATTTTAAATGATGATATAAATGCTTCATGGTGATTTAAATTTTTACATGTATATGTGACTGAATGGGGGAAATTTTGTCATTTCTGTTATAATCCAATGTTTTTACTGATTTCCTGAGAAACTGTCTCAGAAATAGCACACTAAAATATATTTCTGATATTAGCACTTTCTAAAACAGAACAGAAAATTTTCAAAGCCATTATATATCTTCATGTGCTCAATTAGCATTTGAATTTGTTAAAAGTAATTAGGTAGGTAAAATTTCCTTTGAAAATCTAGTATTTTTCTATTTGAAAGAAACAAGTTTAAAAAGTTGAAAGGCTCTTTCCATAAAAATCAAAGAAACAAACAAAAGACCCTGTCTAAATGTTCAAATGCAACAAGGGTAACCTTCTCTGGAGTGAGACCTGCTTTACTGTTGCCATTGAGATTGTGCTCAGAAGGATTTGGTTGGAGATGGAATTTACATCTAGAAATTGTGTCTGCTGATAATCTTGAATAATTTTATTGGCTTGCTTCTCTTGGGAAAGATAAATCCTCCAGTTGGCTACTTACAATACAGCTAAATTTGAAGTTTTCCAGAGAATCTCTTTAATAAAGACATGAACTAATTACCGTGGAAATTAGGCTGAAGTAAAAATTCTACATGTGTAATGAAGAAGGATTTAGTAATTATTTTTATCCTCATGTTTAATAACATATCAGGGCAGAGTATTATGAATCTCAATGTTACAGTATGATGTGTCATAGAAAATAACTTTTTAAAAATTATGATGTTTAAAAAAAATTCTATCAGTGATAGTTTCTTTTCCTGATCCGACACTGTATGTTTTTTAAAAAAATCTATGACTGCCTCTGATTAAGATGCAAGTATACTCTATACTTGTATCTTTTCGGACAGTGAAAAGCAAAATATTGCTCTGCAAGGTGTCTGGGATTCAAAACTATGCCACAAAATTGATCAACCAAAAAATAAAAAATGCAATTGTTTTCAACATTAACATAAGGATTATATTGTTGGAACCATTAGCAAAATTTTGAAAGAATTTAATGTAGTAGCATATAATAAACCAGGGTATAGATGTAAGTGTACGTCTCAGTAATCTTAACCTTTCCTCATACCCAATAATGTACAGGTTTGTTGCAAAACATTAATTACTTTTTCATTGAAATTCAGACTGCATCCATGTCTAATGTAGGATATTTGTCAGTCTGGCCTAGAAAGGCAGCATATAAAGTAGAAAACATGATCTAACCAGATATTTTGAAAAAATAAGACAAATACATCAAAGTCAGATCATTTAGTCATGAAATAAGTATCTATGTTTAAATACATCATGAAATTAATCTACATGACTTGATTTTCACACCAAAAAAAGGCAGTTGAGGAAAATAAGCTCAAGTATAATAGTTATAAGATGAGTGACTCTGAGTTATTAATTCGTATTAAGCCCATGGCTCTGGAAATTATTGTATCTGGACTATTTTGTGATTATATTAACTTTTGTCCTGTTTAGCTTTCTGCAAGGAAGGTGGAGCATCAACAGCAAAACATAGAGAAACAAGCTTCCCTTTGTAAAATCTGCGGTGTCTCTCTTTCTAAAATATAGTATATAATTCCTTTTCATTTTTACTCGTTTCCTCAATAAAATAATCGTATTAGAGCTGAAAAGCCTTCCAGAAGAGTGATAAAAAGGATGAAATATTGGCTGGGTGCGGTGGCTCATGCCCGTAATCCTAGTATTTTGAGAGGCCAAGGCTGGCAGATTGCATGAGCCCAGGAGTTTGAGAACCGCCTGGGCAACATAGTGAAACCCCATCTCTATGAATAAATACAAAAACTTAGCCGGATGTCGTGGCGCACGCCCCTAGTCCCAGCTACTTGGAAGGCTGAGGTGGGAAAATCACTTGATCCTGGGTGGCAGATATTCCTATTCTGAAGTAACTAATTTTAAGACAAATGAGAAGGATGAAATTGCTGGCAAATAATTTGCCATGAATATACTAACTGATTTTCCCCAAAGAGTGAAACAGGATGAAAGTACCAATAAATTTCAACAGAAAATTCACAAATGGTAAATGTATAGTAAATTGTTAAGAAAACTTAATTAGTTTATAAGATAAAAACCTTTATCTTATTCTTATAAAAAATGAAAAATCATTGTTAATTTATTTTCAAAATTTAGAAAAGCATATTGAAATAAAATATCAATATGATTTGATTTTGACACCAAAAAAGGCAAGTGAGGAAAATAAGCTCAAGTATAATTAGTTACAACATGATTGAGTTATTAATTCGTATCAAGCACAGGGCTCTGAAAATTATTGTATCTAGACTATTTTGTGATGATATTAACTTCTGTCCTGTTTGTCATTCTCCAAAAAAACACATTATGCATGTTTTATGCTGTATTCTTCTAGTTTATTTATTTTATGCTTTGTTTCATTTATCAAGCAAATATTTATGGAGTGTTTACCATGTGCCAGACACTAAGATACAATGTTGAGCGAAAACAGTTTGATTCCTGCTCTCAGGGAACTTGTAGGTTAATGGCAGTGACTGGTATTAATCAAATAATTAAAGCAACAAATTAATGAGTTTCAACTAGATTGAACATAGGAAAACCAGGCACAAGTCTATGGCTATAACCCTAGTTAGAAAAAGGCTTAGTTTGTGTTGATAGTAGACATGCAGAGAGGTGGAAGGATTTGTGAGCTTTGTGGTCAGTAATATTTCTTTGCATAGTTCATTAACTATGAATGTATAATGCATTAAGAATTGGGATCATTGTTATTATAATTATACATATATTATACAATGGTTTAAGATTTTAAGGAAATTTCCCCCTTCTGGAAGCTTTGTGTAATTACCCTAATGTAACCAGGCTTACAGTAATAAGAGTGTTTTAAAATGTATGTAGAATAAACATCATAATTCCCTGTGAATTTATATACCTAGTAATAACCTAATTTTTAAATTAGCACTAATTTAGAAAGTGTTTCATAAAGTTACTCTCCCAAATGCATCTTGGTGTGCCTAGTTGCAAAACATCATCAATTTGAAAAATTTGGCAATTAGAAATCAAGATGAACAATTAACAAACATGTTATATAACACTGGTTCCCAATTCACAATGCATTCCAACTTGTGAAATATTTCATAAAATGAATAATATTTTTGAGTTAAAAACCCCACACTTTTTTAATGAAATATTTTTCCTCTTCATTCTTGTTTCTTTGAAATAAAACATCAAATAACTATTTTTCAAGATAATTTTTCACTAAAAATCAAACATTTCCTGACATTTATATGACCTTTATCAAAAAATTATAACTCAGAAGTCATTGAAAAGTACAATATGTATATATTACAAAGATGTATTTTAAACAAAATGTTACCACAATAAAATGTATTGCTGTTTGAATTTTGAATTTTCAAACTTTTTTCAATAAACTTGAGAAACAAATATACTAAAGAGATTAAAATTCTTGAAGTCTTTTACAAATATTATTTGTCTATAGTGCTCTCATTTCAACAAGGATCTAGTTAATTTTACTATTATCAGAGTGATTTTAGAAAATGACAGCAATTTTTTCTCATTATGATATTACATGAAAAATGTCTCTTAAAATATATCATGGTAAAAATTATTAATCATGTCATTTATCTTATAGTTAATGTAATGAACAATGTCATTAGATTTTCCACCATAAAAAAATTCATCCCAGGTATTAAAGTATCTTTTATTGTTATTTTATGTATATTTTGAGATAGGGTCTCTCTCTTCTCTTTCACTTGTGCTGGAGTGCAGTGGTGTAATAATGGCAATCAAATCAATCTCTGGAGATTCAGTATCCTGAGTAGTTGGCACTACAAGCTTGTGTCACACTATGCCAAGCTAATAATTAAAAAAATTTGTAGAGACTGTGTCTCACTATGTTGCTCAAGCTGGTAAAGTATCTTTTGAATTAGAATCTATACAAGGTCAAGTGTTATGTAGTATTTGATTTATCTTGCCCTTCTCAATCCAAAATACAAGCATATTTTAATTTCTGAATTGTATCTAAGGCAACAGAGATAGTGTTATAATAGGTAGAGACTGACATTTGCCTCCTTCAAGAGAAGTTTAAATTATAAATCAGTATTTTATCACTGGCATACAGCTTGATCACAGGATAAAAGTGAACAATGAATGTGTTTTCTGGCCATTAAAAACTCATCACATACTAAAATTTGTTTAGTGAGAAAAAGTGTAATTCAATAAAACATTAATTTGAAAATAAGAGTTCTTATTCAATCAAAGAGCTAGTTACGAAAGATGTTTTAAAGAATAACATCAAGGAATATTTTCAAACAAGTTCATGTAGTGGGTATAGATGTTTACACAATCCACTGGCAATAGCAATGATAGCTATTTGCATTTCTAATTAAGAATTAGGTAGCTATCAAGAGACTGGTTCATCTCTGAACTGATAAAAGAGTAAATTCTAATTGTTATGTGTCACCAGAAAAGACTAGCGGAATTAGAACATTACTTGTGAGAATATAAACCTGAAATAATTTTTAAACTGCTTTCCAGCTCAGAGCATTTTTTATAATTTCTTTATAATTGTTTACAAGCTATTTACTTTTAAACTTTGATTTGACAATATCCATTCTTATTTTTAAAACTACCATATACTATTAAGTAACTTAATAGAACATGCTATTAAATACTGGCTGAAGCAGGAAAGTGACATGAAATAAAGGGTTGAAATTTCCCTGTAGTAATAGTAAACATTGTAAGAGTTAAATAAAGAGAAAAGAAACACAAAAAGTGGCTCAACAGGCAAAGACAGGTTTATTTTGGAGAATAAACCTGAGAGGGGCTTCTGGCTAATTTTGGTCAGTAGCACTCTCTCTTACAAACTAAGAGTGTTTAAGGGTTTTAGGATGAGAGAGCTTATCACAGGCTTGGAATGTTTCTGTGTGAAGGAGAAGTTTATTGCGGGGTTGGAATGTCTCTGGTTGGAGGGGAGGTTATCTTGGGGCTCACATCTCTCCAGCCAAATGAGAGGTTATCTTGGGGCTGGTATGTCTCTGGTTGGGGAGGGGTTTATATTAGGGTTGGAATGCTTCTGGTCAGAGGTGTCATTTGTAGTTTATGGTCATGTGACCTTAGCTATTAGGCTGATACATTTTTGATTTAGGAAGTTTTTAATTCTTGGGAACTTTAAAATGGCAGTACTTGTCCAAGATGGCGATGCTCCTGCTCTGTCAATCCAGACCCTATAGTTATAAAAAGGACCAGGGGCAGAGTGTACTTTCTGGCTACTTCCTGCTGATGAGGGGAAAGAAAGTTTTCTGGTCTTGAATTGACTGTAGGAGTAACGTTGTCTGTGGATGTTTTGGGGTAGTTATCTGTGAAATGGCCATGATCCTGTCAGTTAATACCTTTGAAAAAGGTTAATTAGGCATGGTAAGAACATTAGTCCTAGTCATATTATTAGGAGAGGGATGAGGAATGGAAAGACCCATGCTATGACTTTGATCCCAAACCAAGAATTTATTTGGTTGTTCTGATATTCCTTTCGCTTTTTAGCCCCTTTTTAAAGTTGTTCAGCAGCGTCTCTTACTAAGCCTGATTGGTTGTGATAGAAACAACATTCCTCACCCAATGAGAGGCAGAGGTTCCCTTTTTCAGCCATTATAAGATCTACTCCCCCTCTGTTTTGAAGGACACTAGCCAAGGAGTCTAGTTGGTCTTGGACTTTTATAAGGCTTTGGGCTATATCTTCTAAAGAGCCCTGTAGTTCTGTTGAAAGAGGCTCAAAATATGTTAAGGAGGTGGCTACTCTGTCTGTTCCCAATCCAGTTCTGGAGGTTATACCCAAGGTGGCCATTAAGGGAATGACATGGATGGCCCTTCTTTTCCTAACATATTGGACAGATGGGAGAGGCAAAGGTTTATTAGGAGGAACTAATCCAAAGGAGAGAGATAGATAAACTAGGATACAGGTTCTGGTCCAGTTGGTGGGGAGAAAAAGATACGTGTTGGTGCCAAACAAAAAGAACAAGACTTTGTCATAAATACAGGCAGAGATATGGAAAGAGAATGAGTGAATTAAAGATAGGGTGTTTTTTCTTTCCAGTGGTTCATTGCTCCAGATGGACGAGGAGGAGGCCAGGGAGATACCTACTATAGCAGAGATACAGGAAGAGTTATTTTTTACACATTTAATGTGATCAGATGTTGCACAATTGATATTGAGCCATGGAAAAAGGTGGGAGCCAGGGACAGCACAAGTTAGGCCAGAGGCATTCATTGAGGGAGAGGCCATAAAATGAGCTGAATGCAGAAACATTCCATTTGCTTCACCTGATACTTGGTAGTCAACTCGATTAGTTTGATGGTCAGAAGAGCATTTAATAATGATAGTGCAGTTGCATTGGTTAGGTGTTAAGGATCTTACAGGGAAATTTCCCTCAGAGGCTGAAAAGTAAAGTGAGGCTTGTTGTAAAAGGGGGTTGTGTTTAGTTATAGGCCCTTCAACGGGAGGGCTTTGGGGCTTGAAGCATTGTAGGGAGTTGTAATAGATTTGAAATAATTTGTTAGCCTGATTGTCCCTGGAAGTGGGATAATCACTGAGCAGAGTGTCAGCTCTTTCAAAAAAGGAAGCTCCTTTTCAGAGTTTATAAATTAGGGCTATGCTTCCTGTTAAAAGCTCATGAAGAGGTGCAGGAAGGGCTGTGTAAGCTGAGGAAGACAGTGATAAGTACATCCAGCATTCCAGAGCAAAGGAAGAGTTAGCTTGCAGCAAGAGGGGTTGTGTAAGGTTTATAGAGTGTTCTAGCTTGAGAGCAGTGAGGAGTGGTTGTATTGGTGTGGTTGATGTACTTAACAAATTTAAATTGAAAGAAACGAGCAAAAAGAGAAAAAGGTTATTTGGGTAGGAGTAAAGTCCTGGAAAGTTTCTTGAAGCCATAGGTCCCACAGAACAGTAAGGAGTTATTCAGGATATATAATGGGAGTTTTTTAAGGGTACCACTGAAGGTCTGTAACAAAGTTGATTAGGAAGTGATGAAAGTTTGGGAGAGAAAGAACACAAGTAACTTATGTGGATTTCTCTTCCTTTTCCTCCGGGATTCAGGTGAGGTGAAGGGAAGTGGGTCCTGTGGAGACACAAGAGATGGCAGAAGGGGTTTTACATTTGGCTGCTTTAGTATGTTTGGTACTTTTCTTGAGAAAAGTATAGTGAATCCAGTTGAGGAGTCCCTGGAGTTTTACTTCCATGGTTGTGGTAAGGATGATTTGGTAAGGTCCCTTTCATTTAGGTGTGAGGGGGGAATTGGGCGCATGACTGGGATCTTTTACCAGAACCCAGTCTTTTGGCTGTAGGAAGGGATTAGAGAAGTTGGTGACAGGTTGTGGCAAGTATTTGTCAGCATATTCCCAAAATGAAATGGTGGATGGTATGTAGAAGAGGGGAAATTAGAGGAGTTGGTAGAGGTGGGGCTTGACCCTGAGGTGAAACAAAGGGGGCAAGTGGTCTCCCATGCATGAGTTCAAAGGGGCTGAGCATTAAAGGTTTACATGGGAGCACCTGAACTTTTAGAAGGGCCAAAAGTAAAAGTGTAATCCAGTCTTTGTGTGTTTGGAGTGACTACCTGGTGAGGGTGCTTTTTAGACTGCCATTCATTTTTTCAACCGTTCCTTAAGATTGAGGTTGATATAGGATGTGTAGCTTCCAGGTGATGTGTAGAGCTTGTGTAAGTGTTTGAGTAATCTGAGAGATGAATTCAGGACCATTTTCAGATTTAAAAGAAAGAGGCACCCCAAACCTGGGTATGATTTCTGTTTTTAATTTGGCGGTGACAGTAGAAGCTCATTTGCTGGTGGTGGGAAAAGCGTCAACCTATCCCAGAAAGGTATCAACCAGAACTAGAAGAAATCAAACCTTTTTTACCTTCTATGGGTAAAGTCTATTTGCCAATACTGTCTTGGAAGGCATCCCCTAGTTTGACGGGTTGGGAAAGAAGGGAGTCTAGAGTTGGAATGGGGCGAAGCTTTTTGGCAAATAGAACATTTATGGGAAATGGCTTTTAGCTGTTCCTTTATATCTGGGGTTATGTGTATATGGGAACTTAAGAAATGTTGTAGAGAGGAATAGCTAGTGTGGAAGAGGTTGTGGATGTCCCATAAAAGAGGTGTCTTTCCAGGGTCAGGTAGGACTAATTTGTTTTGTATGAACCAGTATGGGGGTTTGCATTGTGTCCCTGCCATCACTAGTTGTTGTATTTGGTGTTCTGCATAAAAGGAGGGGATATGTTGCATGAGGAGAAATAGGTATTGGGGGATTGGATGATTGGTTGAGGCATGTTTTGTACAATAGTCAGCCTCACCCTACAGAATGTGGCTTTTATCTGATTGATGTCCTTTAAAATGGATAACTGCAACCTTTTCTAGAAGTAAAGCTGCCTTTAGTAAATAATGGATTAATTTTTAATTAATGATAGGACTTCTCCTAGCCTTGAGATAGACCTGTTCGCTCCAAATTTGGGCATTAGAATGGATGATGTTATTGGCATATTTAGAATCAATGTATATATTAACTTGTGTATTTTTGGCTAGGGTCAGTGCTCTTGTCAGGGCAACTAATTCTGCTTGTTAAGAGGATGTGCCCAAAGGCAAGGGGGCAGCCTCTATGACTCTTCTAGAATGGGTATTATCATGATATCCTTCAATGATGGCATATCCTGCTTGGAGGGGAGGGTTTTTTGATGTACTGCCACCTATAAACCAATCTGGGGTTCCCTTTATGTGAGTGGAAGTAAGGTGGTGAAACATGGTGAGATAACTTTCAATTAAATCCGAACATAAGTGTTACTCACATGAGTGTTGCTCATGGTCACAAATTGGTGTTGAAGACAAAAGAGTGGTAGGATTGGGGGAAAACAACTATGAAGAGAGATAGAGTGTTGAAGGAGAGTTGAATAGAAGGCTTGCATGTACAAGGATGAGATGGAAGTGAGTGCCTTATGGCTGAGCAAATCTTGTAGACTGCGAGAAGAAAATACCTGAAGGGGTTCATAGAACCTGAGTTTTTGTGCCTCTGGGATAATCAGAGAGGCTGTGGCCAAAATTTTTAAGCAAAGGGGCCAGCTTTTGTAAATGGGATCTAGTTGTTTTGAAAAATATGCCACTGGTTGGAGGGAATCTCCAAAGGGATGGGCTAATAGTCCAAGGGCCTGATTATGAGACCTATGTAAATATAAATGAAAGAGTCTCAGGGGGGTTGGAAGGCCTAATGCAGGGGCTTATAATAAGGCACCTTTTAAGTGAGAGAAAGCATGATAAACATCTGGAGTTGAAATGAGTGGTTGGTCAAGATTTCCTTTTGTGCGTTCATAAAGGGGTTTAGCAATAAAGGTAAAATGTGCTATCCATAATTAGAAATATCCCACTAATCCAAGGAAAGAAAGTAAGTCTTTTTATTTGAGCAAATGGGATTTGTTGAGTGCCTTGCTTTCATGCTGGCAGAATTTCTCAAGTATTTGGAGTTATGATTAATCCCAGGTATGAGACTTTTGGAGAGGTTAATTGGGCCTTCTTTTGGATACCCGGTACCCATATTCAGCCAAAAACATTTAAAAGCCTGGTGCTGTGTTGAATACAATGTCCTAAAGAAGTGCTGCAAATAACTAAATCATCCATGTATTGAAGCAAAATGCTAGGTTTTAGAGGTAGTTGGGAAAGATCCAATTGAAGTGCCTGACCGAAATATTGAGGGCTGTCTCTAAACCTTTGGGAGAGGACAGTCCAGGTGAGTTGTTCAGAGTGGCCTGTGTCAGGGTCAATCCAAGTGAAAGAAAAAAGGTTTTGAGAGGAGGGATGTAAAGGAGTAGGAAAAAAAAAGGCATCTTTGAGGCCTAATACAGAGAAATGGCTAGTGTTGGGAGGAATTCACAATATGAGAGTGTAGGGGTTTGGGACAACAGGACAAACAGAAACAATGGAGGAGTTGATTTGTCACAAATCCTGAACCAGTCTATAGGAACCATCCAGGTTTTTAACTGGGAGAATAGGAGTATTGTGGAGAGAATCGGTGGGGATTAAAATATTGGCAGCCAAAAGTCGAGAGATGATGGACTTGAGTTCCTGTAATCCATTATGGTTGAGAGGATATTGTGGGACCGCTATGTAGCATTTAGGATCCTTCAGTGAAATTTGAATTGAAGAATGGTGGGTAGCTACTATGGGGGAGTCAGTGTTCTATACTATGGGATTTACCTGGCTGAGGAATTTAGGATTTAAGTCTATTTGATGTGGAGTGTCTGAAGAGGGGTTTTGTTCTTGACATAATATTAAGTAAAGGTGGCTTTGATGTAGGGCTAATAAATAAATGATTCCCCCTAGTTTGTGTAGGATGTTCCTTCCTAGTAAAGGAGTGGGACAATGGGGAATGACCAAGAAAGAGTGCGTGAGAGTGACTCCCCCAAATGAGCAGTATAGTGGTGGTGTTTGTATGGGGTTACTTGTATGCCCTTCATGCCAACAACAGAAACAGATGAATGTTCTAATGGGCCTTGATATTCAGTTAATACTGATAGATTCGCCCCAGTATCCAAAAGGAAGGAAATAATCTTACCAGATACCATCCCAATTACCCTGGGTTCCGTGGATTCACTGGACGTGGGGGTGAAGGATCCCAGGCACCCTCAGTCTTCCATTGTCAGTGCCAGCAGTGAAGAGATTTCCTCCTGTGATGGTGAGGAGGCCTCATTACGAGCCGCACCCAAACAGGGAGGATGTCCCCTCTGGTTGCGGGGAGATTATCTTAGGGTTGGAATGTTTCTGGTTGGAGATGTAATTTGTGATTTATGGTCATGCTGACCTCAGCTATTAGGCTGATGCCCTTTGGATTTAGGCAGTTTTTAATCAAGGGGAACTTTAAAATGGTGGTGCTTGTACAAGATGGCGATGCTCCTGCTCTGTCAAACATAACTTTAAAAGTTGAAATAAAAAGGAATAGAAGGCTGAGTGCAGTGGCTTACACCTGTAATCCCAGTACTTTGGGAGGCCAAGGCAGGAGAATTGCTTGAACCCAGGAGTTTGAGATGCACCTGGGAAACATAATAAGACCTCATCTCTACAAAAATTAAAAAAAAAAAAAATAGCAGGGCATAGTGGTGCATACCTGTGATCCCAGCTACTTGGGAGGCTGAGGTGGGAAGACCACTTTAATCTGGAAGGTGAAGGCTGCAGTGAGCTGTGATTATGCCACTGAATTCCAGCCTGGGTGATGGACTCTGTCTCTAAAAAAAACAGACAAACACATTAACCCCCCCCCAAAAAAAAGGACCTTAATGATAGAGATAATAAAATTACACAAAGACAACTTTCCAATTGTTAATGAGTCAATGTTTTAAAATATGCCCATATAGAAAGAATATTTTATAGCAGTCCATTTTAAGACATGATAAATTGAACACTAAATGCACATGCTTCATAAACAGACTTGATTATGAGTCCTGTCTGTTTGTCTTAAAAGAAATTAGCCATGTTTGTCTTAAAAGAAATTAGAAACTTGTGGCGAGGTATTTTAAATCTTACGTATGTGATGATACTCCCTTAAGGAAAAAAAAATATTGCAGATACTTCAGAGTTGAGAATGAGAGGCAAGCGTGTGCCAGTGAAGACATGACTTCCTTTGCTCTGCTCTAGATTTTTAATGCTATACTTTCTTAGAGAGAATCTCTCACTGAAGACTGAAATAGATGATACGTTCTTAGAATAAATGCATTGGTATGCAGAAACCTGGTACAGTGGTGGCATTAATGATTTTTGAATATGGACCATTATTTGCCTTCAATTATCTCTCTTATTTAGTCTGATAAATTAAGATTATCATATTCTGTTTTAGATTAAATTTCTAAGTTACTTACAGGTACCTATTGACACATATTTGTGCTACTTCAATGAGAGAGCACATTTATTCATTGGCAATCATTAACCTACAACCCAGACTGAGGTATCATATCACAATATTCAACAAAGAACCATGTCCTGAGGAAAAGAGTATCAGGACAAGTGGTAAAAAAGAAAAACCAAAGAAAATACATTAGCTCAAGCCCTATTGAAACCTTTTGAATTGAGGACAGCTCAAGATGACCGTTCTGGGTGGAGTAAGATCACTAAAAATTTATAAACTTGATCAAAAAAGGTCAGAGTTGAGTTTTAATTTGAGAATTGTTCACTGACCAAATTCATGGAAAGTATGGGAAAACTGAGGCTATGGTAATAATAGCACAGGCAGGAGGAACAATGAGACTAGGCTTTTAGTTTTAGAAGCTATGAGTTGGTCAATTGAATTTGGCAAGAGGGATGGGGAAGACACTTGGGACTCCATGAAAAATTTTTAGTCCTGCCATATTTTCACAAAGGCAAGTTTGGATAGCTAAGAAAAAAGTACAAATGAAACTTAAACGTGGGAAGTTAGGTCTGAAAAGAGTGAAATGAGGCCTCTGCAAACTTAGAGGTTAGCATAAGAATATTGGATTTCTAGGTTGAGGGCTCTATAGGAAGAATGCTGAGAAAGACAGTAAAAGCAAACAGAAACAGAGAAACAGACACAGACCAAATACATATTTTATTCTGAGTATCCTTCTCTGTTTAAACAGATTTCTCTTTTGTCTCTCTTCCTTTCTATTATCTGCTTTAAAAAATCGATAAATGATTCTAAAATTACAGCTTTAGATGAGACTGAGACTAAAACACCTGGGTTAATTCCAGAGAAGGAAATCAGATGTAGGCTTTGAATGTATTCAGATTAGAGCCACAGTTAGATGTTTAGAATAGCTTTTTGGCAAAGACAATGTGCATTTAGGTTTGTGCTTTGCTGCGATCTCCTATAACATGTTTCAATTAGTCAATCAAAGATTTTTACCACAGATGTTAGTACTAGACACTGTACAGTTAACAAAGAATTGACTCTGAAGGAAGGAAAAGATAAGACCTCTAATCTTGCCTTTCTATATCTCCAAATACCTTAGGGATTTTTGGACTTCAGCCTTCTGTTATATGTATTGCTACCAAATCTCAGCAGACTTTTTTTTCTTCAGTACTTTAAGGTTAAAGCCTGTAGCAACTTTTATTCAGTTGTCACCTTTGACCTGTTTCTTAGTGCCCTCCTTTTTTCATCCATCACTGATTCCTGGAGTGTTTTCTGAATAAAAGGAAGTGCCCCAGGGATACACACTGTCAGGACATTAGGCTATGTATAGTACCTTTTTCTATATTCCTCTTAAATGTTTAACGTATAATACAGAGGGCTAGATGAGTTCACTGAGGCATTCCTGTGATTCACAACAGCAGGCACAATTCACAGGCTCTGTCTGACGTCTCTGGGCTTAGAAATGATCATTTGGACAGGTTTTCCTGAAGATAATTGAAAGTAAATACATTTATTACTAAACCTCCCTGATTCACTTACTTATGCACTAATGATGTGAAATGGCCTTTTAAAGAGGGTTGGGAATCCCTTTTGCAGTGTTGTAGCTTACTGTGCAATTTACCTCCTCACTCAGAACTAATATGTTTCTCTTTGGGTTTGTGTATAATCACTACAAAATCTGAGTGTGTTAAATAGATTCTTACATCTATTAAAAACTTTTCTGAATGTGGACTAGAAGAAAATATAAATAATGAGTTCATTATAACAACCTTAATGAAGCTATTTTAAGGTCAGGGAGCAGACACCCAAGCAAAGTTCTCTGATTTATAAATCTCCTGAATTTAAGTAGCTTATTTCCACTCAAATAAATGTCTTACATTTACCTAGTAGCTACTGAAATCTATCGTTGTCAATAAATTCTGTAATATACAAATTACCTCCCAATGTGCTTCATACTCCCATGGAATATAAGACATAATTAACCTTGTATGTTCACTTTAAAAGTAATGTAGTATCAAGAGAGATTTGATGATAGCTTTAATAGTATCATATTTTGGACAAACAGAATATATTTTCATTTATTGTAAGTTACAGAATATATATTAATCAGAATTAGACTATGTAATAAGTCTATTTTTCCACTAAATATATTCATGTTTTCAAGCACACATTATATTATAGTATACAAAAACATCCTCACAATCTTTAATAAATCATTCATGAAATTGGAAGGATAATGTGACTAGGTAATGACAGGACAGTTGATCAATGTAAAGCATGGGTTTGGGCCAGAAAATCTAAACAACTATTCTTTGCAAAGAAAGACCACAGGGAAACTGTAATACACCTAAAGATAGAAACAATCAGATGAGGAAGCAATGCCAGCTCTCCATTTTCTTTACACTCTTGCTATGCCCAGCCAGTCATAGCATGAAGAGAATGCTTACCAAAACCATCTAAAGAAGCTTCCAAAAATAGGATTTACCTATGATCTGGGCCAGACTCAGGCAGTTGGTTGGACACTTAGGCTTACTTGAGTCCTCAGATTCTTGGCCTTCTCAGAACTCTATGTACAAGATTATTATAGCAAAAAGAAACACCTTTATCCTCTCACCATCAAATCCACCAACCTATGAATATCTGTATTTTTCTACTCTCTACCATTCTTTCTTCATATGTCTTTGAGATGTGAAGCTTTTTGGATGATGGTAACCTTGCAAGTCTTCCTTTCTCATTCCCATAACACAGTTGCAGCAAATATCTAGCTTAAAATAATGACTTCTCCATTCCCTACCAGGTTGAGAATACAAAATTTAGTTTACATCTCAACTTGACACTAGTTTATTACAATCTCCAGCTCAATATCAACATGACAAATAAACTGAAGAATAGTCAAACAGGGAAGAGACATGATATGAAATTCAATACATTATTGCTCAACTATGAACCCTACCACTTGCTAGCCACTCGCTAGCTCTATGGCCTTGGGAAAATCCCTTCACTTCTTTCAGGCCTAGTTTTCTTACCTATAAACTGGACATCATAAAATCTAAGTTTTTTTTTTTTTTTTCAAGTATAACATTCTCTAACTTTTTAAACTACCTTAGTTGGAAATCTGAATATACCTGATAGATAATCTGCATGGCAAGCATAAGACATAGAGACCAAGAAAGGCCAAGATATCACAAAAACCTCCTCAATATTAAGCACTGTAGTGGGTATGGTGGGTGGGAGAAGTAAAAAATTATCGGCACCTGGAATAGACAAGATGGGCTTCTAGAAATATAAAAAATAAAATAGGTTCTGACATAACTATATTTGGATCACTAGAAAAAAAGAAGAAACGTCTGCTAAGTGAGATAAAGAAAAAACCAGCAGGTTGAAATATATATATTATATTGGATACAAATTAAGTGGAATAGGTCCACTGAAACAGAAGGTTAATATTTGGCAGTAGTTAAGAATCAGTCTTATTCTAGGTGTTGACTTAGTAACTAATCAACAATCAATCAATGAGAAAAATAATCAGAGGAACCATGTGACACAATGAAATAAAAAATATCTTTGTTAATTTCCTAATAGTTGCTACCCCAAATTCCTTCCAGATAGGGCATTAGCCTTCTCAAAAGTCCTTACTGATACATTCCTTGAACATGTATTGTCTGTTATGTGCCAGGCACTCTGATAATTACTGGAGATAGTTTTGAGTTTAGCTTATGAGGAACACAGAGGAAAAGCAAATAAATTATATGAAAGAGATGTTATTACATGTCAGTAGAAAAGTATTCATTATTTAATATAGTGAGTGGACACCTGGCTTTCTCTATTGTTGTGAACAAATTCTAAAGAACAAATAATAAATTTCCTTTGTAGACTTAAGTTTTCTCAGTCAGGCATATAAATAGGCAGGCATATAAACTTAGGGATACAGCCTTAGACTATTAGACGCCATAGCAGAATCTGGTCAAATCTCTTAGTGCAGGGATTTGGATGGAGTTGTTATGTGACAATAGTCCTGTAGTTCTTATCTCTCATTCTCCCCATTGGGAGGCACTAGAAAAAATGCCTGAAAAGGGTCTCAGATAATGAGACCTAGGAATAAAGATATTGGGCCTACAGTGTTTGTTAGGAGTGTCTGATGTGGGACGGACAGTGTCATAATATTTATGAGGTTTTAGGGTTTGGTTTAGCATGATTTCTTCAATGTGAAGGCTTGATTAGGATTAGGTAATGATTATGTAATAGTTATGAATTAGGAGACACTGTAAGATGAGGATTTTCATCTCAGAGATTGAAAGAGGATACTATTATTTGATGTTATCCATTCAAAAACTGAGCCGTTTCCAGTGAGTTTGGGGAAAGTTCCTGAAAGTAACAAAGTTATTTACAACTATTCTCTTCCTGGGAAAAAGTTAAAATAGTAAAGTAATGTTAGGGAAACCAGCCTAAAAATACAGACATATAAAATGTAGACGGTAAGCTATACGTGTTTTGGTTCTCACTACAAATGTGTGGTACTACCTCAAGTTCCCTTTAATCATATATTATGATGAGACTGATTTTTATTAATAGTTTTGTGATTAATTGTAAGGTTTAGAAGTTATTATTTAAATCTTATATTCAAATATTATATGTCTGAACATTCCCTGCATTTTGTTCTTAAATAGAAAATTTTCCATTAAACATTTCAGTTACAAGAGAGGTATTTATTTTTCTTATTTTGTGTTACACTTTTTCTCATAAGATTTATTCTATTTTATTAAGCCTTTCATTATAAGTGTTGTTAAAGGTGTTTGGCAACAAGAAGGACAAAAGAGAAGTAAAGATAAATACTCTCTCAGAATTGAATTTTTCTTGTCATTCAAACTTAGTGAGAAAACAAATAAAAATACAGGTGAAATAAGTAGGCATTCAACAATCATTTAACAAATAAATAAATATGTACCTTAAAATGTGTATGATTTTTAAGAACAACCCAGTAAATGGCAGGATACCACTTGTGTTGATTTCATATTTGGGTTTCAGTGATCAAACCAAGCAAACGACCAAATAAGAAATAGCATTACGAGTTTGGGGTAGGAGGAGTGTATTAACCACATTTCTATATTTCACAAATTTGAAGCTAAACATCTGCCCTATATGCGTATGCTAGGCATACCTTGTTCTCAGCAACCAAATAATATGCTCATGTCATCTTGCCCTGGTTCCCTGCCTTCCGTGTTGACTCTCCTCCTTAGTAAACAGTTTGCGTCTCAGGTTTGTGCTTTTAAAATACAAACCAACCAATCCAGAGCCCACAATCCCAACCATCTCTTTCATCAGGCTCTCATACTCCTGACCACTATTCGCCTGCCCTAAGCGCCCCATGGCCAGGCACCAGACCAATAGAGGCAGTCCCTATGCCCCACAGTCTGCTGAAATTATTCAAACGGGCCAGTCCTCAGCCTGCTTACCATGTGCCATCTGTCATTTTCCATACAAATCACAAAAAGGCTCTTCTCACAATCTCTCTTTCTCCCTCTGCCTCCTGACCAGCTCCAATGCTGTCCTGTGCCCCTCAATTCCATAGCTTGTTCCCTCCCTTTGAGAACTGTGAGTAATAAACTCTCTTCAATGACAATTGCCTCCTGATCTGTTGGCCTTTCCATACCTCAACTTTCCTACTTCATGCTATACTTTAATTCGGGTTATTTTACATATATATATATATATATATATATGTATGTGTGTGTGTGTGTGTGTATATATATATATGTTTTTTCCTGGGTTCGGATTTAGATTTCAATTTCATCATATAACATTTCCAGATTTGACAAACAGAATGACCACTACAACTGTAAGAAGAACCCAAAACTAAGATAAATATAATGTTTTCCCCAGGAAATAATAATTAATATTAAATATTTATAATGTATTGGGAACCAAGTTAAAATTTTCACGTTCATTATTTCGTTTAAATCTTACTATTACTGTATGAAGTCTTATGATTATGATCAACATTTTATGGAAAAACAAACAGAGGCTCAAGGATGTTAAGTGTCTTCCTCAAGATCACAAAGCTTACATGTGGCAGAATTGGTACTCAAAGCCAGACAGACTACAGAGCCTGCACTCTTAACATCTGTGCACAAAAATTTTCCTAGAATAACAATAAACAACAAAAATCACAATGGTGACTACATATATATAATATGTAATGATGTACATATGACTATCAACATTGATTATGCTATTACTAGGCATTAGGTGATACTATACCACTGAAAAGTAATGGACTCAGGATTCAAGCTAAAGCTAGCTAACCTAAAAATGTGTGTCCTTTTAGGTATCGGTGTTATTTTTGTCATTTTGCCCCGGTAAAGCTTTCATCACTAAGAGTATTTGGGAGCCACTTTGTTGTACTATAACAAATTTTCCTTTTACAATAAAGAAAGATTTGCTCAAGATAGATTAAAATAACATTAAGTGATAACCAATTATAGAAGTCTCTTTCACATTTATTTCTCTAAAAAGGAGTACTAATTCCTGAGCAAATAAAAACGAATTTGACATCTGGAATCATGTTTTTCAAGCTTAGAAAATCAGGGGTTCTTTTAAAACCAAAAGACCAAAACTTTGAAATAATTGTAGGCAACCAGAGGATTCAGGCACTTTTCCCAAAAGATTTAGCCTTTTATTTTTATTTTTTTCCACCTTAATTGAGGTGTAATTGACAAATAAATATTGTATATATTTAAGATTTGCAACTTGATATTTTGGTATTCACAATACGTTGTGAATTGACTGCTATACACGAGCTAATTAATATACCCATTAATTCACATGGATGTCTTTTGTGTGTGTGGTGAAAATACTTACCTCTTGGCAAATTTCAAGTATACAGTACATTATTAACAACTGTAATCAACATGTTGTACAATAAATCCTCAGAACTTAATCATCTTATGACTGAAAGTTTGTGCAATCTGATCAACATCTCCCCATTTCCCCCACCTCCCAACCCCCAGTAACTACCCTTGTACTGTCTATTTTTATGAGTTTGAGTTGGTAAGATTCTACTTATAACTGAGATCATGCAGTATTTGCTTTCTGTGACTGGCTTATTTCACTAGCATTATGCCCTCCAGGTTCATCCATATTGTCACAAACGACAGGATTTTATTCTTTTTTATGGCTGAATAATATTCTATATAAATGGTGTGGAGAAAATGAGGGGATATTGATCAAAGTGCACAAACTTTCAGTTGTAAGATGAATAGGTTTCGAGGATCTATTTTACAGCATGATTACTGTAGCTAATATGTTGTTATATTAATACATATGATAATAATGCAAGTGTGTGTGTGTATGCGTGCCACATTTTCTTTATTTGTTCATCAGTTGATGAACACTTAGGTTGTTTCCACATCTTGGCTATTGAGAATAATGTTCCAAGGAACATAGGTGTACAGATATCTCTTTGACATACTGATTTTATGTCCTTTGGATATATGCCCAATGTTAGTCCAAACCGCACCATTTTGTAAGCTCCCTGCTATTTTGCAGACCTTGGTCAAAGTGAAACAATTCACAGGAGTTCAGGCCATGATAAACCATCTGACCACAAGGCGGACAAAGTCCCAACTGAAGCAACAGCCTGCCTCTTATCATATTCTGCTGGGAGAAAGTACAAGGAGCACCACATTCTGCCGGAACAAGGGCCAGAACCACCTCATCATGGGGACATCTTACCAATATCCTGCCAGACAGCAAGTCATACTGCCCAGACCCCTCCTGCCCATACCTAGAAATTACCCCAGCCTGTAAGCAGCAGTGGGCACTGGCATAGGCTGGTTCCCCCGCTTCTGTAGGTTTTATCCTGGACATAAAGTCTGCATTTGCTGTCAGGTTCTTTCTGTGTGTGTGTCTTTCTTTAACCCTCATCTTCCCTTCAAAACCTAATATTTTGGTGCTGAAACCAGGTATGAGGATTGGGTTTTAACGTGTAAGTCTTCTCTTGTAACCTGGAAAGTAGCAAGCAGCAAAAACTAGACCCGGGCCTGCTTCCTGATCCAGAGTGGACTCCCTGTTCCCAACCCCATTTGCCTTATTCTCTCTTCTTCTCAGGCCCTGGGCTAACCTCCGGATCCTGGTCAAACTCTCCCTCCTCTTTTTCTTTCTCCCGCTTTCCAAGCGGCTCCACCAAGGATGGATCCCATTGTTGGACATCACATCTAACACTGGTCTCCAATTAGTGGATAAGTTTCCCTTTCCTCCTTTCTGAATTCCTCTCTGTTTCTTCCGGTTCCAGAAAATCCCAGCACTGGGTGAGAAGTCTCCCCAGTCATCAGGCGACTGCAGCCCACCTTCTCAGGGGACACCCTCAGAACGCTTGCCGCTCCAGCTGCTCTGGCCACTCTGGCCGCCAGGGGACAGCAAAGAGCTCCAGGAATGCCCTGGCTCTCCTATGTCCCTTATCCAGGGAGGAATCGGGGTACTCACTCCCCTCCTCTAAATTTCTCACCCTTCCAGTCACCAGTATGGGGCAAGGCTCTTCAAAACTTCCTGGAGACACTACTCTCGAATGTCTCATCTGGAACCTCCAAGCCCAGGGCTTAGAGGATTCCATTAAAATTGAATGCCTTATTTTCTCCTCTTAGTGTCTCATCTGAATTCTCCAAGCCCAGGACTTGGTGGACTCCGTTAAAACCAAATGCCTTGCTTTCCTCTGTACTTTTCCTCTGTAATGTTGCCTAGCCCCAGTGTAAATTAGATAATAATAATCACTAGCCAAACAACAACAACAAAAAAATTCTAAATTCAACAAAATCTAAAAAAAACTTCCTCCAGCGCAATGGTAAATGATCCGAAGTGCTATGCTTACCTCTGTTCATGGTTCTCTATCTCTACTAATTCTGTTCACCTTTTCAAATCCCCCTCTTCGACAAAAAACCCACAGAAATGCCTCCTCCTCCAGATATGCCTTCCTCCTCTAATTTCAACCCTGCCAACAAACCATGTCTCATGCCCAACCCCCTTCTGACAAAAAACAGGCACAAGCTCAAAGGCCCTCCAAAGTTTTCCTTTATTGGGAGGTGGCAGGGAGGAAAGCATAATCTGAGTTTATGTTCCCTTCTCCCTAGCCAACCTCTCCCAGCTTGAAAAGAGACTAGACTTATTTTTTTTTTTTTTTTTTTTTTGAGACGGAGTCTTGCTCTGTAGCCCCGGCTGGAGTGCAGTGGCCGGATCTCAGCTCACTGCAAGCTCCGCCTCCCGGATCCCACCTCTTCCCGAAAAGAATTTCTGCTTTTCACTCGATCTTATAACCTTACCTGGCATGACATATATGTCATCCTGTCATACACCCTCACCCCGGAAAACAGGGAACACATCTGGATGGCCTCCCAGGTCCATGCAAACACCTTCCACCAACAAGATGCTGCCCTTAACCCAATAAGGACACTAGTTGCCCCTAGAACTGATCCCAGTTGGGATTATCAAGCAACTTTTGCAGACACACAGAAACAAAGCCATATAATATCATGCCTCCTAGCTGGCATAAATAAAGTCATTCCTGCTCTTTTCCTTTCCCACCTTTCAGAGGCCATAACTAAATATACCACTTCACACCCTAATATCAATAAAGGCAGAATCGATCTTCATTTTCACTTCATTTCCCAGTCAGCCCCAAACATCAAATTATAAGTAAATAAATAAATAAATAACGGGAGGATGATCCGCAAATCTCCCAAAGAGACTTAATCAAAGTGGCCTTTAAGGTCTTTATCTATAGAGAGGAAAAACTGAAAACCCAAAAGCTTAAAACAGACCAGTCTAAATACCAAACACTGGCAGCCGCCAAACAACAGAGTTCCCAATGCATACAGAAATCCTGAACCTTGTAACAAACTCCGCCAGAAACCTGTTTGAAGTGCAGCCAACAGGGTCACTAGGCAAAATCCTGCTCTAATCTCAGGCCACTCTCAAAACCTTAGCCCATCTATGGCATCAAGGAACACTGGAAGTCGGACTGTGCTCTGCAAAACTCCTCATCCCGCTTCACCACCTCTAACTGAAGAATGCTGGGGCCTGGACTGCACTGCCCCCACTGCCATCACCACCTCGGAAACCAGGGTAACGCTGTCAATCACTGGTAAGGCCATGTCTTTCCTATTGGATATGGGGGCTAGTTACTCAGTTTTACCAGAATATTCTGGACCCCTCCTCAGTTCTTCTATCTCTATTGTGGGAGCCAATGGAATCCCCTCTAGGCACAAACAGACTGGTGCTCTATAATGCAATTTATTCAACACCCCCTTCACCCACTCCTTCCTGGTTATCCCTCAGTGCCCTTCCTCTATCTTGGGGGTGAGACATACTAAGTAAATTACAGGCCTACGTATAATTTGCCTCCTGCAATTCTACCTTTTTTATTTTACTCTGCCAGGCAGGTGCTTCCCTCTCCTTCCCGTCATCCTCATTATCTGCCCTGTTAGCTTCTGTTAACCCTGAAGTGTAAAATGTTTCTAAACCCACCATAGCCACATATCACATTCCAGTCAAAATAACCCTCCAAAAGCCTTCCATTTTTTGTTCATCAATCTCAATATTCCCTTAACCCAGCCAGCCTCTGGGCCTTTAAACCTATCATCTGTAAACTTTTACAAGCTCAAATTCTCAAGCCTGTCAACTCTCCTCACAGCATCCCTGTCTTGACTGTCAAAAAGACAGCTGAGTCCTACTGCTTGGTCCAGGATCTCTGAGTTGTTAACCAGGTGGTGGTGCCAATTCATCTGGCTGTCCCCAACCCATATATTTACTCTCCCGTATTTCTCCATCTATCACACACTTCTCTGTACTGGAACTGAAGAACACCTTTTTCACTATTCCCTTAAATCTGGCACCCGAAGCCTTTTTGCTTTCACTTGGTCAAATCCTTATACTCACATGTCCACCCAACTAATATGGACTATACTCCCACAAGGTTTCCAGGATAGTCCCCACCTATTCAGACAGGCCCTCACCAAGGACCTAGCTAAACTTCCCCTTGCCCCAGCACCCTCCTCCAATACATCAATAACCTCCTTCTCTGTAGCCCCTCCCTTAACTTGTCCACCCAATACACCACTCAGCTTTTAAACTTCCTCCATAGTCGAGGATATGGGTCTCACCCACAAAAGTCCAGGTAACCCAAACCCAGGTCACTTATGTTGGACTTATCCCTACCCCTAATTTCTGGGCCATCCCAACCCAACAAAAGGAGCTGTTTTGGGGCATTCCCCTTCCCCACACAAAGAAGCACTTTCTCTCCTTCTTGGGCCTTGTGGGATACTTCTGGCTGTGGATTCCCAATTTCAACATGCTGGCCAAGCTACTCTACACAGCCTCACATAGACCCATTATAAAACCCCTTGATTCAGCTTGCCCCATCAACTCCCACTTCAACAACAACAACAACAACAACAAAAAAAAAAAAAAAAAAAAAAAGCCCTTTTTATGGCCCCAGCACTGGAACTGCCCAACCCCACCAAGCTCTTACTCTGTATGTATATTCTAACTAAGACCTTGTTCTTGGACTACTTTGCCAAACATACAGCAGTGTCTCATAAGCCACTGCGTACCTCTCAAAACAACTGAACTATGTCATCCAAGGCTGGCCGCCCCGCTTAAAATCTTGGGTGTGACCACATTGCTTGCCTCAGAGGCACAGAAACTCACTCTCTACCAACACATTACTATTACATCTTCCCATAACTTACAGGAACTCATGAGCCATCAATGCTTTCTATGCCTCCCACCATCCCGCTTACAGCAGGTCCACGCCTTATTCATAGGAAACCCTCTAATCACCTTCCAGAGATGTAAAGCTCTCAACTCAGCTGCCCCCCTCCCTGTAAACACCTCCAACTCTGAACTCTCTCACGCATAAAATCCAATGCTCTCCCACCCCATACTACCTCTCACAGGTGGAGCTAGTTGCCCTAACCAAGGCCCTAACCCCAGCAAAGGAAAAAGGCTTAACATTTACACCAATTCCAAATATGCATATCACATGCTACACTCTCATATCTTAATCTGGCAGGAAAGGGGTTTTGTAACCACAAAAGTTACCCCCATAGGAAATAACAAACTCATACATAAGTTGCTGGAGGCGGCTAAACTACCACTACAGGCTACCATTTTCCATTGTAAGGAACACCGAAAGGCTACAGATGCCATAACCAAGGGAAACTTTTTAGCAAATTCGGCAGCCCAGCAGGCGACCCTTAAAACCCCATTATTAGTGCCCATTTTTCCCATCATACACCCTCTATATACCCAGGAGCAACAAACCTCATTTGCCCAGGCTGGTGTTGCTCAGGAAAAAAATGATTCCACTTCAATGACAAGTTGTCTTGCCCAATTCCCAGAAACCTTCTGTACTTTCATATGTGCACAACCATTTCCATGTGGTTTACTGCCCCCTACTCCAGCTTTCAAAAACTTATATATATTCTCCCACCATGACCGCCAATCACCAAAATATTACTAAGGCATGTTCCCTTTGCACTCAGACTTCTCCTCAGGAAGGTATCAAATCACCTCCTTTCCCCACACACCAAGCTCAAGGACACCTGCCAGGACAGGACTGGGAAATCAACTTCACACACATGCCCCCTGTAAAACGAGTCTGATACCTTCTGACAATAATAGATACATTCTCTGGATGGATAGAAACTTTTCCTAACACTACCAAAATGGCACACACTGTCACTCTTATTCTCCTCATCCATATTATCTCCCAGTTTAAACTCCCCTCTTCCAGTAGGCCAACATTTGTTTCACAGGTTAACCAACAGCTGGCAAAGGCTCTCAACATTAAATAGTGTTCCATATTCCTTATTGCCCCCAACCTTCGGGAAAAGTTAAATGGACCAATGCCCTTTGGAAACAACAACTAACCAGATTCTCTAGAGGTTAAAATGGCTTGGACTTCACTTATCCTATTGGCCCTCATGCCTTTGCAAGTCATTCCCCAAAAACCCCTCAGCCTAAGCCCATTTAAATGAATGTACAAACACTCCTTTATCCTCCAGAATCTCCCTGTCTCTTCTTCCCCTTCTATACCGGATATTTGACCAGCACTACACTTCACTGAACATCTAATAAGACAGTATGCAAATGTTTACTTGCCCTAACCTGAAAGTCCATCCTCAAAACACCCCTCCTTGTCCCGACAACCAGGGGACTGGGTCTGGATCGCACACTCTTCCTCCTCCCCTCTCCAACCTAAGTGGACAGGTCCTCACCAGGTTAACCTAGCTAATCCCACAACAGCAAAGCTAACACTCCTTCCACACTGGATACACCATTCCAAACTGAAAAGAAAACCAGATCCACATCCAGAAATTTCCTTCCCCACACCCAAATTGTTCTCCCTCCCTCACAGGACCAACCTTGCTGAGCTTAACAAAAATTCCAGAAGTTGCCAATCCAGAAGGCCTTGGCTCATAACACTCTCTGCCTCTAATTTCAAATCTATTATCTCATACATTGTTTCAGATCTTTCCTGGTCCATGTCCCTGGAGAGTCCACTCCAATTTCTCACAATAAACTGGGAGCTATGGCTGCAGGGCACCTTCCAAAATTTCACTCCTACTCAAATCTCCTTTTTCTCCTTTTGTCCTCTTTGTCTGTGGGATACTGTAAGTCCCCGCTCCCAACCTCTGGCATTGGGCCCCCTTTGACAGCCTCACACATCCCCTCTTAAATCAGTCACACTCCCTTCTTTCTTCCAACTGTTAAATTTGTTGTCTACACAAATCCAGCAGTTCACAGCCCTTCTTGTTAACCTAACTGCATAAATCCGGTCCAAAAATAAATCTGAATCTCACCTCCTCAGCCAATCCATTCCCAAAACCTGTTTATAATCTTGCTCTGCTAAACATCTTTCCCCCAAATCCACCCACATCACCATGCACAGGGCTGTCACCCTCCCTTGCCTCATGGCCTCTAAGTTAAACATGTTACAGCCGGATTCCATAAAACACCCCTTACCGATCTCTCCCCTCTCTGCTGCAGCTGCTCTCCATGTATCCAACTCATGAACACTCTCTGGAAGAAATGCACAAACAATTCCCTCAACTACAGCATACATCCTTCTGCCCTATTAGAACTGCAATGGTTATTAGTTAACAAGAGCTCTTTTATCTCTCTCTCTACAAAGCCAAACAGCCTTCACCTCTTTCCCTACCAACATTCCCTATCAGGCTCTCATAGGGGCTACCCTTGTTAACAGCTATTCAACCTAGAAAAAACAAAAAGGTTGGGACACAATCTTTTTCCAGAATTCAACCCCTACCTTCTCAGGGCTTGCTACCTTCACTTACAACTTTTGCCTGTCAACCTCCAGTCTTTTCTGTGTGACACAAACTCTTATCTTGCCTAGTGGCAGGTGGGTCAGGAATGTGCACCCTGGTTTGTCAATCTGCAAACATTAACATTTTGCCAAACAACCAGACCATCCAGGTTCCTTCAGTAACTTCTGTCTCATCTTCCTCCCCATGCACTATGTGGGTTCTACATCTCATTCCTCTGGAAACAGGAATACACATCTCTGCTGTACTTGCTACCAGAATAGCAAATATATCAACCTCAACTGCCCTATATAAAAAATATCTATAGTCCTCTATAATACCCCAGAGGACATGTATAATTCCATTACAAGACTCTAAAGCAGATCAATTTCCTTGCGGGAGTCATCTTCCAAAACCAAAGGGCCCTAAACCTGCTATCTGCTGAGAAGTGGGGTGGGGAGGGGGCACATATGTATACCTCCAAGGAGAATATGTTCTTAGGTTAATGAATCTGGCATTGTTAACTGCACAGCCCAAAGACTCCATGACAGGGCTACAGAAATCCAACATCACAACACTGACTCTTGGTGGTAGTGAATCCCCTTTTCTTAGGGTCCCTGATTTTCTTCTTCATAATAATAACAATTGGTCCATGTATAATCTCCTTCATATTCTGTTTTGTCTCCCCAAGGCTGAACTCCCTTGTCTAGGCAGCCACCCAAAAACAATTGATACCATCTTTCTCCTCCTCCAAGTCTGGTTCCAGCACCTCCAGGAAAACAACTCTGAAGTCAGACACCCACTACTTCAAAACCCAAACCCTGATTACATTGCCCTTATTCAGCAGGAAACAGCCAGATAACCAAAAATGCCCCCACTTTCTTTTATATTAAAATAAAAAGCAAGAATGTTAGTCCAAACTGCACCATTTTGTAAGCTCCCCGTTATGTAGCAGGCCTTGGTCAAAGTGAAACATTTCACTGGGGTTCGGGCCATGAGAAACATCCTGCCTAACCACCTGCCCACAAGGTAGACAAAGGCACAAATGAAGAAACAGCCTGCCTCTTATCATATTCCGCTGGGAGAAAGTACAAGGAGCACCACATTCTGCCGGTACAAGGGCCAGAACCACCCCATCATGGGAACATCTTATCAGTATCCTGCCGAGCAGCAAGCCATACTGCCCAGACACCTCCTGCCCATACCTAGAAATTACCCCAGGGGTGGGCACTGTCATTAGGCTGGTCCCCCACTTCTGTAGGTTTTATGCTGACCATAAAGCCTGCATTTGCTGGCAAGCCACCCTCTTTCTGTGTGTGTGTCTTTCTTTAAGCCTCACCTTCCCTTCAAAACCTAACCCCCAGAAGCGTGATTGCTGGATCATATGAGAGCTCTTTTTTTTAATTTTTGGGGAAACTTCTATGCCATTTTCCACAATGGCTATACCAATGTACAATCTCACCAGCAATACATAAAGTTTCCCTTTTCTTCACATCCTCTTCAACGCTTGCTATCTTTTGACTTTTTGATAATAGTCATCCTAACAAACAGGTGGTGATATCTCATTATAATTTTCATTTACATTTTCTAATGATTAATGGCGTTTGATCACTTCTTCAGATACTATTGACAATTTGTATGTCTTTCTTGGAGAAATGTCTATTTAGATTCTATGGTTATTTTTCAAAATCGGGTTATTTCTTGTTTGCTATTCAGTCATAACAGCTTCTAACATGTTTTGGATCTTAACCTCTTATCAGATACGTAATTTGCAAATGTTTCTTCTATTCTGTAGGTTGCCTTTTCATTTTGTTAAGTGTTTCCTTTGCTGTGCATATATAGTCACATTTGATTATTTTTGCTTTTGTTGCCTTTGCTTTTGGTGAGATATCCCAAAGACTGCCAGGATTAATGTCATGAAACTTTTCCCCTGTGTTTTCTTTTAGGAGATTTAGTTTCAGGTCTTAACGTTTAGACAACAATCTATTTTGAGTTGATTTTTGTGCATGGTGTAAGATAAGAAATCAATTTCATTGTTTTGCATGTGGATGTCATTTTCTCAACACCATTTACTAAAACTTCTATCCTTTTTCCATTATGAATTTTTGACACCTTCGTTGAGGATTAGTTGACTGTATATGTGTGGGTTTATTTCTGGTCCTTCTATTGTATTCTGTTGGTCTATGTATCTGTTTTTTATGTGAAAATTATGCTGTTAGGCTCACTATAGCTTTGTAATATAATTTAAAATGAAGAAGTATAATGCCACTAGCTTTGTTCTTCTTGCTCAAGATTGCTGGAGCTATTAGGGTCAAAGTAATTAATCTTATTTATTCAAATATGTTAGTCTTTATGGTTTGGTTTGACCATGTGTTAATGGTTTCCCTAAGTATTCGTTCCTTTTGTTTGTTTGTTTTTTTCCTGAACCATTGTAAATTTCTGGTATCTGAAGTACTGTTTGAACTTTGAAATCTTAGTAATGCTGTTCTCTTCTTTATGTTCACCTATTTCTCATTTTTCTCTTACCTATTTCTGTCCTAATCTGTGTCTTTAATATTTTACGTAACACAAATCCTGAAAAAAATTTCTCTCTTTGGATACTTTCAAGACATTTTTTTTTTTTTTTTTTTTTTTTTGCCTTTAGCTTTCAGGTGTTTAAGTATGATGAGTCTTGGCTGGAATATTTGTTTGGGGTTTGCTCAGATTACTGAATATGGAGGTTTATCTCTTTCACCAAATTTTGGAATTGTTAGGCATTATTTCTTAGAATACAGACATACCTCACTTTATTGTGCTTTACTTTATTGAACTTTTCAGATATTGTGCTTTTTAGAAAATAAAGGTTTGTTGCAACCCTGTGTTGAGTAAGTCTATTGGCACCATTTTTCCAACAGTATGATCTCACTTTTTATCTATCACATTTTGTACATGTTCACAGTATTTCAAACTTCTAAATTATTACTCTATCTGTTATGGTGATATGTGATCAGTGATCTTTGGTGTTACTATTGTAACTGTTTTGGGGCACCACAAACCACACCCATATAGGATGGCAAACTTAATCTACAAATGTGTGTTCTGACTGCTTCACCTACTGGCTGTTCCCCTGTGTTTCTTCCTCTCCTAAGGCCTCCCCACTCCCTGAGACACCGCAATATTGAAATTAGACCAATTAATAACCCTACAATGATGACTCAGTGTTCAACTTAAAGGAAGATTTGCACATATCTCACTTTAAATCAAAAGCTAAAAATAAGTAAGTTAGTGAGGAAGGGATGTCAAAAGCTAGGTCTCTTATGCCAAACAGTCAACCAAGTTGAGAATGCAAAGGAAAAGTTCTTGAGGGAAATTGAAAGTGCTACTCCAGTGAACACACAAATGATAAGGAAGCAAAACAGCCTTATTGCTTGTGTGGAGAAAGTTTGATTGGTCTGACAGAAGATCAAGCTAGGTATGACATTCACTTAAGCCAAAGCTTAATTTGGAGCAAAGCCCCAAATATCAATTCTTCTAATCTGTGAACATCCTATATATTTCCATTTATTTGTGTCTTCTTTAATTTCTTTCATCAATGTTTTATAGTTTTCAGTGTATGGCGCTTTCACTTTATTTGCTAACTTTATTTTTATGTATTTTATTTTATTACTTTTTGCTATTATAAATGGAATGGTTCTCTTGACTTTTTTTCATGGAGTTTGTTTTCAGGGAATAAAGATGTTACTGATTTCTGTACAGTGATTTTGTTTCCTGCAACTTTGCTGAAATTGTTTATTACATCTAACAGCTTTTTGGTGAATGTCTAGGGTTTTCTAGACATAAGATCATAACATCTTCTTTTCCAATTTGAATTTTGTTTATTTCTCTCTCTTGATGATTCTAAGACTACCAGCACAATGTTGAATACTTATCACAAGAGGGGGAATCCTTGTCTTTTTCCTCATCTTAGAAAGCTTGCAATTTTTTACCATTGAGTCTGATGTGAGCTTGTGTGCTTTTCGTATATGTCCCTTATTGATGTATATTCCTTCTGTACCTAAATCGTTAAGAGTTTTTTTATGAAGAGGTGTTGAAATTTGTCTGATTTTTTTCTGCATCTATTGAAATGATTATGTTTTTGTCCTTCATTCTGTTAATGTGGCACATCACATTTATTGATTAGTTTTTGTTTAACCATCCTTGTATTTCAGGGATAAATCCCACTTTATTGTGATATATTATCCTTTTAATGTGCTGTTGATTTAGTTCTTCAGTGTTTAGTTGAGGATTATTGCATCTGAATTACTGGTTTGTATTTTTCTTTTCTTTTAATATCTCTTCTTGTTAATTTCTTATGGTTCTCTTATTGTCTGACTTTTGTTTCAGAGTAATTCTGGCCTCATAAAATAAGTTTGTAAGTGTTTCCTATTTTTCATTTTTTTGGAAGAGTTGGAGAATGATTGACAATAAGTCTTATTTAAATGTTTGGTAGTATTTACCAGTAAATATACCAAATCCTGTAATTTTGTTTGTTAGGAAAATTTTTATTACTAATTCATCTCCTTACTCATTCCTGATCTGTTCAGATTTTCTATTTCTTCATGATTTACGCTTGGTAAGTTTTATGTTTCTAGTTACTTATCTATTTCTTCTAGATTATCATATTTGTTGGTGTATAATTATTCATAATGTCTTATGCTCCTTTGTATTTCTGTGGTATATCCATTGTAATGTCAACTATTTCATTTATAATTTTATTTATATTCTTTTTTTCCTTTTTTCCTAGCTAATCCATTTAAAGATTTGTAAATTTTGTTTATCTTTTCCTAACCCAACTCAGTTTTATTGATCTTTCCTATTAAGGTTTTAGTCTCTATGCCATTCATTTCTGTTCTGAGCTATCTTATTTTCTTCCTTTAACTAAATTTGCTCTTGGTTGGGTCTTTTTTTTCTAGCTTCTTGATGTCTAATGCAAGCTGGTTTATTTGGGCTCTTTCTTTTTCTTTGAAGTAGGCACTTATTGTTATAAACTTCCTTCTTAAAACTGCTTTTGCTGAGTCCTATATATTTTGGTAGGTTGTATTTCCATTTCTACTTGTCTGAATATATTATTTAGATTTCCTTTAAATTTATTTTTAGATCCATTAGTTACTTAGAAGAATGTAGTTTAATTTCCACATATTTGGGAATTTCTCATGTTTCTCCTATTATTGATTTCTAGTTTTATACCATTGTCATAGGAAAATATACTTAATATAATTTCAATCTTCTTAAACCTAGGAAGGCTTGTTTTGAGGCCTCACATATGACCTATCCTGAAGAATATTCCATGTGTGCTTTAGAAAAATGTGTATTCTGCTGCTATTGGATAAAAGGTTTCATATATGTCTTTAAGTTCATTTGACCTAAAGTATAGTTCAAGTCCATTGTTTCCTTATTGATTTCTGTGATCTGTCCCTTGTTGAAAATGGGGTATTGACATTCCCTGTTATTATTGCATTATAGTCTGTCTCTCTCTTCATGTTTATTAATATTTACTATATATATTTAGGTGTTCCAAAGTTGGAGTGCATATATATTTACAATTTTTATATTCTTTTGATGAATTGATTCCTTTATCACTACATAATATCATTCTTTTTTATTATAAAGCAAGCTTCACAGCTCTCCCATGGAGCATACTGAATGGTGACATTCTTTACAATATCAAGGGAAAATGCAGCAGGATAGAAGTCCAAGTCAATATCCAAAATGAAATTGTTTTCAAAGACACAAGCAGTCTTGGTGGAATCAATGACAGCCCAAGCACTTTTGCTATGACTATTTTCATAATCAGGACAGGGAATACAATAATTTGGAAATCTGAGTGATGCCAAACCAAGTTACTGTCAGGTGGTGGGTGAAAGAAGTATAGAGGATTCATTCCGCACTCATGCTCAGATGACAGAGAATGAAGAATATAATGATAGTGGTGGAGATGGAGGCAGTGAAGAGGACTTTTCTACAAACACCAAAGCTGTGAACAGAAAGATTATCTGGTCATCAAACTTTCATACATCAGCTTAGCCTAGCCCAAGATCATCCAGAGTGGTCTGGAGAGTGATGATATGCAGTGAGATGATGTGCCAGACATCACTTCAGATGACTATGACTTCCCTCGCTATCACATTGCAGCTTTCCCCTTGACCTCTAGAGCCCAAGGGTGCACTGGGCCCAGGTGTCCATATGAACTTCTCTGCCCCAGCCGAGGGGCAGTCTATCTTAAAGACAAAAGATGCAGAAGCCAGAATTTGAAATTGAATAAATGTTCTGAGAAGCCCAATTGTTGTGACTGCATCTTTTAGATTTTTTTTTTTTTTTTGGTGAGATGAGTGAAAATTTATGTATTTTATTTCAAAGATTCTTTGGTTATAGGTTTCCCTCAGAGAAATTCTGAGATATTTGTAATTTCTTACTAGATAAAACATCAAAAATTTTGCCCTGATTCTCTCTCCTTTCTCCCACTCCTTTTTTTTTTTTTTTTTTTTTTTTTTAGTTTTAATTTATTGGTTAAACTAATGGTAGCAATCTTTGAGGTATGTCAAAGATTGTACATATGTATGTGTGTATATTATGTATGTGGTAACATATTACCGAAGGAAACATTTTAATAAAGATTTCTGTCATATTTTCAAAAACGCTCAGGCTTCAGATTCTGGGGCAAGATGCTGTAAGAAAATTACTTGGCAGCTGTGCACATTAATTGGAGCTCCAGTGGGGATATCATTCATTGCTACCATTGCTATTCCTGAAATGGTCATCAGAATTCCTGTTTATGTTGACAGGAAGATTCACTGTGTGGATAAAGGAAAGCAAACCTCTAACACGAGAAATTTGGCTATCCCAGGAAGAATGACTTTGTCAGTGATTGCATCCTCAGTTATTACTGCAGTTAGAATTGCTTTTGGCATCCCAATTATGCTGGCATATATCAATGTGACTGGCTAATATGTCTCTCTCGTGGAGGCTGCTGTGGTGTTAGTACAGTTGACCAAAAGGGAAGAAAAATTGAATCAAATGAAGATTATTGTCCAATCACAACGGCAGATGCCTGGCAAGCCCTCAAAAGTCCAAGCATTGGGGAAAGCAGCAATGAAGGCCTGACTAGTGTATTCAGCACCAGTGGAAGCCCTACAGATGGACCCTGGGTTAGTCATGTCCCTTACAGTAAATCAGCTCATATTCTTATGTATGTGGTCTATTTTTGCTGCTTAAGCTCATCAGATTAATATACCACTTTCAACTTCTACTCCTAAACAGAAATTGCTTCTTAAAGTACTGTTCTACTTTAGTGATGTACAGTTATCTAACCAAGACAAGACATTCAAACAAAACATGCCTTAAAAAATTTAATAATTTTCAATTATTTTAAAAGAAATGCAACATTGTGTCTTTAGACTTTCTTAACTTGTGCTTCATGACAGTGTAACATTATAAAATTTGTTGAAAAAGTAAGGAAACCACTCCTCTACTCCCTTTGTTGCTGAAGAAAAGCACTTCTTTCAAAATTAGAGGCTTGCATTGAAGAATAAAAATAGTAAGAAAAAAATATATTTGCAATAAAAAAACAAAAATCACTGCAGTGAAGAAATTATTGTGCATGAATATTGCTCTCAAGGGGATTCATCTACCCTAATCAGGCTTTTCCAGCTCTCACTTGTCAGAACTATCCTGCTTTCAGACTATATAAATACCCAAACAGATTTACCCACTTTGTTTTCTTCTCTATTTACTCTCTCCTTTATTTTTGACTCTTCGTTTTCTCTTCCTTTTGTTCATTTTATCTATTAATCAATATTTGTTCCTTTTGCTTTTTTGAAAGAGTGCTGTGTAGCTTCAAATTCACAGAAACTTAACTAATCCAAACCATGACTTGATAGTAACTTTGTGAGCTTAGACAAGTTGCTTACTTTAATAGGTCTAATTTTCATCCTCTTTAAAAGTACAGATAATAATATGTACTTCGCAAGTTTGCTGTAAAAGGTATAAGAGATAATGGATGAAAACATGTGGCACGATGCCCTGTACAAAGTTGATGTTTAATAAATATTAATTTAGGCTCTCTGGTAAGCAAAATAATGTCTGCCCTCAAGATGTTCTCAAATGTGTACTACACATTCTTGTAGTCCTGGAATGTGTGAATATGTTGCCTTACATAGCAAAAAATGATCTCGCAAAGTGATTAAGTTAAGAAGTTTGAGATGAGATATTAGAATATTTCACTGGACTAATGTAATCACAAGGGTCCTTAAAAATGGAGAACGCTTCTGGTTGAAGAGTGAGAGTTAATACAGGAAGTCAGCAGAGATGAAGCATAAGAATAATTCTATACACCATTGCAGACTTTGAAGATGAAGGCGTCCATTATTCAAGGAATGTGGGTGGCCTGTATAAGTTGAGAGCAACCCCTGGCTGGCAGCTGGCAAGGTACACAGCCTTGCTAATATTTTGATGTTAGGCTGGTGAGACTGTGTAGTTTTAAGCTGCTAAGTTTATGGTAATTTACTTGAGCAGTCAAAATAAATTAATATTTTTTTCTCTTTTTGTACCTCTTTCTTTTTCTTCTTCTTTTATCTTGGTGGTAATTTTATATATATTTTACTTTGTAGAGACTCACCAAGATATGGTTAAGTTTGAAAAATATAAACAACTACTTGTATTAGTATTAAAGGTTTTATTAACATTTGTGACTTTGAGTAATCAAATATAAGAAGTAAATTTTAGAGAAATTTTTAAGCCTTTATAATTTTTAGATCTTTCATCAGTTAAACATCATTGCATAACAACTACTTCTACACTCAATAGCCAAAATTAATTTATTTAACTCACCTTTCTGTAGATCATGATTTTCAAATGGACTTAACAGGTGATCCTTTTGGCTTTTTCATGACTCTGTTGTCAGCTGTGGTTCAGCTAGGTATCTGTTCCCATAGAAGTCTGCAGGATGTCGGCTCTGCTATATTGAATTTCCTTTATATAATCAATCCCCCTCCAGCAGGCTAGCCTGGGCTTCTCCTCAAGGTGTCAGAGTTTCAAGATAGAGGAAACAAGGAAAGACTGTTAAGTTCTAGGTTTAGAATTTACCCAAGTTCCTTCTATTGCATTCTGTTCCACAAATAAGTCACAAAGTCAGTTGATATGCAAGGCTCGGGGAAATAGACTATATTCCTTGACAGGGAAAACTGCAAAGTCAAATTTCAAAAGACATGGATAGAGGAATGTATGAGAAACTTTTGCTATCAGTCTACCATATGCAAATATAATGAATTTTGTTATTACTTTATTAATAAGAACATATTAATTCCTTAATGTGACAGAACAAATAGATATGCCTTATTTATTACTGGTGAAAAGTATATTTTATCTATATGTGGCTGATATTTGCAGTAATCCTAGCAAATATTTGAAATAAATGATGATCTACTGCATATAAGATCAAATTCTTTATTATAATTTGTTTATTCAAATTCATATATTTTGTAGTTAAAGTTTCTATGTAAATGTTATCAAATATCTGTGAGGATTTTAAACAATTGTATTTTGTAAGATGATAGAAGTTGATTGTTATTTTTGTTATCCAAGGGAAATTTTAATTCTAGAAAACTAATTTTAGGAGAATCAGTAATTAAACAATCTTAATATGTAACCCTATATTATTCTGTAATTTAAACAAATAGACTATTTAACTATTAAGACAGAACTTCAATATAATTACCTTTTAAACATATTCACATAGAAATGTCAAATATATACAAAAATGGGATACTATTCTAGACATCAACATATTTATTCTTGATCTTAAACAATTATCAGTTCCTGGTCAATTTTATTTCTCATATAATGAACACCCTTTTATTTTGAAGCAAATTCCAGACATTAATATCAAATAACCAACATCGGAAGTTCTGGACAAACAATTAAAAAAAACAAAAAAGTGAAACTGACCAGATTTAACATGCCAAAAGGTTGAAAATCAAACTACAATGTAAGATTCCATCCATATTTTCCGTGGACTTTGAGTAGCATGTTTATGAAGTAGATCTAAATATCACCTCAAGGGCTCCAAAAAAGAAAGTGCCATTGGAATAGCAGCTCACAAAAGTGAGCGAAGACGTTTGGTCTAAACTTGAACAGGATAATTGCCTGCTAAAATAGGACATTTAAATAAGATCCAGAGTCCCCTAATATAACATCTCAAATGTCCATACAACAATTTAAAAACGTTTATTTTACTTAGAACCAGAGCATTCGTAACTTGAATGAGAAACGAATCAACAAATACAATGATAATTTACTTTGGGTGTTAAATGGACTGAATTAAAGCTTCCCCAAATATCTGGCAAAGCATTAGCTATTCTAAATGCTTCAGGAGGCAGTGAGCACATCCATCTTCTGCTGAAAAGGGAACTCAGAAAGTCTGGTTGAATGATCAGGGACTTGGAAGAAATACGAATGGAAAACTGGTGACAAAGAAATTTTCGGAAAAGGTAGACCTTTGCGAGTGGGCAAGGAACTTAAAGGTAATTATGTCCTATGTAAATGCTCACCAAAAGGTGACCTCAACAGAGGAAGAATTGAATAATCAAGTTGATAGAATGACCTATTTTGTGAAATCCAATCATCCTTTTTCTTTAACCAACTGCCATTGTCCAACGGGCTTGTGAACAAAGTCGGCATGTTAGCTGAGATGGAGGTTATGCCTGGGCCCAACAATATAGAATTACAATCATCAGGACTGACCTGTCTGTGGTCATCACCTAGTGTCCAATCTATCTGCAGCAGACACCAACACTGAGACCCCAGTGTGGCACCATTGCCCCGAGTATTAAGCCAGCTACCTGGTGGCAGGTTGATTACATTGGACAACTTTCATCATGGAAAAGACAATGATTTGTCCTTACTGGAATAGACGCTTAATTTGGATAAAAATTTGCCTTCCCTTACAGCACCAGCTAGGTGGCAATACTTTGCAGGTCTGGGCAAGGTCTTCTAGAAGACTTTACGTGTTCTGAATAAAAGTTCACTAAATGGTACTATTTCCCCCAATTGCCAGAATTCACAGGTTCAGGAATCAAGCAGTGGAAATAGAATGGCACCACCATCATTCCCCTAGTGACCCGCTAGAAAACTAATTGCTTACTATTTCTGCGACTTTATGCTCTGCTAGCATAGAGGTCTTTGTTCCAGAGGAAGGAATGCCTCCACCAGGGGATACAACAGTAATTCTATCAAACTGGAAGTTAAAACTGCCACCTGGCCACTTTGGGCTCCTCATGCATCTAAACCAACAGGTTTACAAGGGAGTAATGGTGTTGGCTGGAGTGATTTATTCAAACTACAAAGAATAAGATTGGACTACTACTCCAGAGGAGAAGTAAGGGAGAATATGTTTGGAAAACAGTAGATCCCTTAAGACACCTCTTAGTATTATCATGTCCTGTGACTAAGGTCAATGGGAAATTACAACAACCCAATTCAAGCAGGACTACAAATGGCTTAGACCCTTCAAAAATAAAGGTTTGAGCTGAGCTTGGTGACTAATGTCTGTAATCCCAGCACATTGGAAAGGCAAGGCACAAGATCGTTTGAGGTCAGGAATTTGAGACTATCCTGGGTAACCTAGCAATACCCCATTTCTACAAAAATAAAAATTAAAAAAAAATTAACCAAGCATGTTTCTGTGTGTCTGTAGTCCCAGCTATTCAAGAGACTGAGGCAGGAAGACCACTTGAACCCAAAAGTTTAATGCCGCAGTGAGCTATGATCTCACCACTGCACTCTAGCTTGGATGACAGAGTGAGACAAAGAAAGAAAGAAAGAAAGAAAGAAAGAAAGAAAGAAAGAAAGAAAGAAAGAAAGAAAGAAAGAAAGAAGGAAGGAAGGAAGGAAGGAAGGAAGGAAGGAAGGAAGGAAGGAAGGAAGGAAGGAAGGAAAGAAAGAAAGAGAGAAAGAAAGAAAGAAAGGAAGGAAGGAAAGAGAAAGAAAAGAAAGAGAGGAAAGGAAGAAAGAGAAAAAATCGAGAAAGAAAAAAAGAAAGAAAGTGAGTAAAGGTTCGGGTCAGTTCTCCAGAAGGTAAAGAGAAAGGAAGGAAACAAGGAAGGAAGGAAGAATGAAGGAAGGAAGGAAGGAAGGAAGGAAGGAAGGAAGGAAGGAAGGAAGGAAGGAAGGAAGTAGAGAAAAAATAGAGAAAGAAAAATAGAGAAAGAAAAAAGAGAAAAAATAGAAAGAAAGTAAGTAAAGGTTTGAGTCAGTTCATCAGAAGGTAAAGAGAAAGAAGGAAGGGAGGGAGGGAGGGAGGAAGGAAGGAAAGAAGGAGGGAAGGAAGGAAGGAAGGAGAAAAAAGAGAAAGAAAAGTAGAGAACGAGAAAAAATAGAAAGTCTAAGTAAAGGTTTGGGTCAGTTCACAAGAAGGTAATGAGAAAGAAAGAAGAAATGAAAGAAAGAAGGAAAGAAGGAGAGAAGGAAGGAAAGAAGGAAAGAAAGAGAAAGAGAGAAAGAGAAAGAAAGAAAGAAGAGAAAGCAAGAAGAAAGACAAGAAAGAAAGAGAAAGAAAGAAAGAAAGAAAGAAAGAAAGAAAGAAAGAAAGAAAGAAAGAAAGAAAGAAAGAAAAAGAGAGAGAGAGAAAGAGGAAAGGAAAGGAAGAAAGAGAAAAAAATAGAGAAAGAAAAAAAGAGAAAAATAGAAAGAAAGTAAGTAAAGGCTCGGATCAGTTCTCCAGAAGGTAAAGAGGAAGGAAGGAAGGAAGGAAGGAAGGAAGGAAGGAAGGAAGGAAGGAAGGAAGGAAGGAAGGAAGGAAGGAGAGAAAAAAGAGAAAGAAAAATAGAGAAAGAAAAAAAGAGATCAATAGAAAGAAAGTAAGTAAAGGTTTGGGTCAGTTCGCCAGAAGGTAAAGAGAAAGAAAGAAGGAAGGGAGGGAGGGAGGGAGGAAGGGAGGAAGGAAGGAAGGAAGGAAGGAAGGAAGGAAGGAAGGAAGGAAGGAAGGAGAGAGAAAAAAACAGAGAAAGAAAAATAGAGAAAGAGAAAAATAGAAAGAAAGTAAGTAAAGGTTTGGGTCAGTTCACAAGAAGGTAATGAGAAAGAAAGAAGAAATGAAAGAAAGAAGAAGAGAAGGAAAGAAAGAAGGAAAAGAAAGAAAGAAAAAGAAAGAAAGAAATGGAAGGAAGGAGGGAAGGAAGGAAGGAAGCAAGCAAGGAAGGAAGGAAGGAAGCAAGCAAGGAAGGAAGGAAGGAAAGAAGGGAGGAAAAAAGAAAGAAAGTAAGTAAAGCTTTGGGTCAGTTCGCCAGAAGGTAAAGAATCGTGACTAACTAAGGTGTTTGCTGAAAAGAGACAGAATACATAATGGATATTAGAAGGTAGTTAAAAATACCAGCAATGACCGTGTGACCATTTATAGGAACAAGTGCCATGAGTATTTTCTTCCTATTTTGTTAGGAATATGTATGTTTGTACATATACATAAATTAAGAAAATATCCTTCATTTTTTTCTTTATTATTCCTTGCATTGGTGCATAGAGATATGTTGAGTTCTACCAATATTTAAATATTTCTAATTTTATGTCATGGTATTTAAGTTATGGAATTTCTGGAGAAGAATAATCATCACTCAAGAACATTATTTCCTCTTCTAGGAAATAAATTAATGCATTTTTGTTGTACTCAATATAGTTTCATCATGCTAGGTGAAACTACAACCTTGCTATTGCCTTTATTTCAAGATTAAGGATGGTTTAAAGAGATGCATATGGTGCCAAGTTGACAAGGGGTGAACTTGCGATGATTTATTTTGGGTGTCAACTTGGCTGGATTAAGGGATATTCACATAGCTAACAAAGCATCACTTATTCTCAGTGCTTCGGTAGGCACTGAGCCCATCTCATTTCTGTTGAAAGAGAATCCAGGTGGTTTGGCATTTAGTTAGAGTAGTTGTGCTGTCCCAGTTGGGTTCGTGAGAGTATTTCTGATGGAGACTGGACTTTGATTGGGTGGACTGAGTGGGAAGAATTGCCCACAATGTGAGTGGGCATCATCCAATCAGCTGAGTCCCAGAAGTAACAAAGAGATAAATTGGAACTCTTTCTTCCTGAGCTTGGGTGTTTTTCTTCTCAAGTTCTTGGACATCAGAACTTCAGGTTCTCCAGCCTTTGGACTCTGGGATTTGTACCAGCAACCTCCCAAACTATCAGCCTCAGAGAGCTGCAACATCAGCTTCCTTGGTTCTAAGGTCTTTGGATTTGAACTGGACCACACTAAAAATTCTTTGGTTCTCCAGCTTGCAGATGGCTTATTGTGGGAATTATCAGCCTTCATAATCAAGTGAGCCAATTCCTCTAATAAATTCCTTCTCATGTATATCTCTTTACAATAAGACCTATATATCCTTAGGTTCCACAGCTGTAGATACAGAAGGCTTACTCTTCTCTGCCATTTAATATAAGGGACTTGGGCATCTTTGGATTTTAGAACCAATGCCCTGCAGATAGTGATGGACAACTGTATATATGTTCAGTGGGATCTGTCTCTCTGGAAAACCCTGACTAAAACACATATCAACCTTGTTATGACTCAGATGGTGAAATTACCTGAAAAGGATTTTAATGCAGCCATCAAAACATACTTCAACAAGCAATATCAAATTCACTTAAAGCAAATGAAAATATTTTAACAATTTGAAAAAGAAATGAGTTATAATTATAAAAACAACAAAGTGGAAATTATAGAACAAAAAAATGCAGTAATATCAAAAGCAACAACTGATTGGATTGGCTCAATAGTAGAGTGGAGCTAACAGAAGATAGAATCAGTGAATTTGGACCGGGTATGTTGGCTCACGCCTGTAATCCCAATAGTTTGGGAGGCCAAGGCAGGTGGATAATTTGAGCCCAGGAGTTTGAGACCAGCCTGGGCAAGATGGCAAAACACCATCTCCACAAACAATGCAAAAAATTAGCCAGGCATGGTGGCATGCACCTATAGTCCCAGCTACCTAGAAGAATGAGGTAGTGGAATTACTTGAACCTGCCTGGGAAGTTGAGGCTACAGTAAGTTGTGATTGTGCCATGCACTCCAGCTTGGGCAACAAAGTATGACAGAGTCTTACTCAACAGGCTAAGAAAAAATAAAATTCTGTCTCAAAAAAGTCAGTGAATTATCAGACAATATAATTGGCATAATCAATATAATTTACCTTATCTAAACAACAGAGATGAACTAGACTGGGGGAAAAATAGAGCCTCAGGGATCTATGTTACAGTAGCAAATGATCTAACATGCATATATTCTGAATCCTAGAAGAATTTACTGGAAAATTCTACTGAAATTTAAATAAGAACCAATGTGAATTCTGCATGATATGTTCCAGGACATAAAAAATAAGAAAACATTTCTAACTCATTTTATGAGGTCAGTATGCCCTAATATAAAAATCAGACACATTCTTAAAGAGAAAAACTACATACCTATATCTCTCATAAACTCTGGCAAAAAAAAAAAAAAAAAAAAAAAAAAAATCTTCAACATAATATGAGCGTGTAGGATCCAGCATTATCGAAAAAGAAATATACCTCACAATAAAGTGGAGATTGGGAGTTGCAAGGTTGGTTTAATATTCAGTAATCAATCAGTATAATTAATGATATCAACAGACTAAACAAAACCTATAGTTGGCAGCATATTTAATGGTGAAAAACTCTATCTTTTCTTACACTAAAAACAAGCAAGGATGTCTGCTATTGCCACTCATATGAAACATAGTACTGAAGGTTTAGCCTGCATAATAAGGCAAGAGAAGAAAAGAAAAAATAATGAAGATGATATAGGAAGAAATAAAAGTATCTCTATTTAAAGATATGACTATTTATTGAGAATATTCTAAAGAGTCCTTTAAACATGTGTCCTACTAACATTAACAAGTGTGTCCAAAAATATTGCAGGACATAAGACTAACCCACACAAATCAGTCATATTTTTCAATACTATCAATTGAAAACATGTAAAGTGGAGTTAAAAACGTGATAGTTGTAATTATTCCCCTAAAATTAAATCCTTAGGTATAAATCTAATAAAATGTCTACAGTTTCTGCACGATGAACTTAAAAAATGCTAATATAATAAATAAAGGAAACACTAAACAAATGGAAAGACATACCACGTTCATAGATTGGATGACTTAACATAGCAAAGGTATCAATTCTCCACAAATAAATCAATAGATTTAACACAATTCTGAACAAAATTCAGGCAAGATGTTTTGAATATAAATAGACAATTATAGACAAGCTGATTTTAAAATTTAAGTGAAAAATCAAGCAACAAAATACATATAATTATTTTTAAATGTAGAAGAAAGTAGAAGCAAACACTCTACCTATTATTAAGATACATATATAGTGACAGTAATCCTGACTGTGTGATATCAGTGGGAGTCATAGACACTTACATAAATGCAATAAAATAGTGAATCTAATAACAGACTCACCAACTGCGTCAACTGATATCTGAGAAAGGCACAAGTTTTTTAGTGGAACAAAGATGGTCTTTTCAATGATAGCGTTGAAAGATATTCATATGCAAAGCAAATAAATGATCATTGACTTGAGACTCACATGCTGTACAAAGATTATCTCAAAATGAGTCATAAACCTAAATGTAAAGCTATAATTTTTTTCAAAAAAATCACAAGTAGAAAGCTTTAAACTCATGGTTATGCAGAGTTCTTAGCCATAACATCATTAGGGAAGGAAAGCTATCTTTATTTTGCCTGTTGATGGGTTCATGGCTGAGGTCTCTATAGCAAAAGACAGGTTAATCAGAGAAAACATAATGAGGATTCAGTGAAACAGGTAAATTTTTGCATTTTTCTACTTAGGTATGATGAAGAGTGGACAGTTCTAGAAAAATATGATTGGAGTGAAAAAGGATGTGATCTACTAGTAACAAACTTGGGTGGGGGTATTTAACAAGGCTTCTTTGTGATTCTTCTCAGGGTCTTTAGAGATAAAGATGTTCCTTTCCTCCACATACAGGGAGGACAGTTTTCTAATGAGGTTCTTATGATCTGCTTCAGGGAAGAGGGGTGGCAGAAGGTCAGTTACTTTCCTAGGTTGTATGACCTAATTCAGAGAAGAGTGAAGAGAACGTAAGAGTGGTCTTCATGCTTCTACTGTTTTCTCAAACGCCAAAGGTGCCATATTTTGGGGGAGTGTGTCCTGAGTTCTATTAAAACAAATTAATAAAGCACAAAGAAAAATGAAATAAATTGAATTTCTGCAAAAGATCCTGACAATTGAACAACAGAATAAAAAAAAAATGATAGACTGGAAGAAAATATTTGTACAACATATATCTGACAAAGAACTTGTATCTAAAATATATGGAGAACTCTCAAAGCTTAATAGTAGTAATGTTAGGGTGTCAATTTTAGATCTTTCTTGCTTTCTCCAGTGGGCATTTAGTGCTATAAATTTCCCTCTAAACACTGCTTTAGCTGTGTCCCAGAGATTCTGGTACATTATCTCTTTGTTCTCATTGGTTTCAAAGAACTTATGTATTTCTGCCTTCATTTCGTTATTTACCCAGTAGTCATTCAGGAACAGGTTGTTCAGTTTCCATGTAGTTGTGCAGTTTTGAGATGGAATCTCGCTGTCTCCCAGGTCGGTGTGCAGTGGCATGATCTCAGCTCACTGCAAGCTCTGCCTCCCGGGTTCATGCCATTTTCCTGCCTCAGCCTCCTGAGTAGCTGGGACTACAGGTGCCCACCACCATGCCAGGCTATTTTTTTGTATTTTTAGTAGAGATGAGGTTTCACCATGTTAGGCAGGATGGTCTCGATCTCCTGACCTCGTGATCTGCCCACCTTGGCCTCCCAAAGTGCTGGGATTAGAGGAGTGAGCCACTGTGCCCAGCCTTGAGTGAGTTTCTTAATCCTGAGTTCTAGTTTAATTGCACTGTGGTCTGAGAGACTGTTTTTTATGATTTCCATTATTTTGCATTTGCTGAGGAGTGTTTTACTTCCAATTATGTGGTCAATTTTAGAATAAGTGCAATGTGGTGCTGAGAAGAATGTATATCTGTTTATTTGGGATGGAGTGGTATGTAGATGACTATTAGGTCCACTTGATCCAGAGCTGAGTTCAAGTCCTGAATATCCTTGTTAATTTTCTGTCTTGTTGATCTAATATTGACAGTGGGGTATTAAAGTCTCCCACTATTATTGTGTGGGAGCCTAAGTCTCTTTGTAGGTCTCTAAGAACTTGCTTTATTAATCTGGGTGTTCCTGCATCGGGTGCATATATATTTAGGATAGTTGGATAGTTAGCTCTTCTTGCTGCATTGATCTCTTTACCATTATGTAAGGCCCTTCTTTGTCTTTTTTGATCTTTGTTAGTTTAAAGTCTGTTTTACCAGATACTAGGATTGCAAAACCTGCTTTCTTTTCTTTCTTTTTTTTTTTCTTTCTTTCCATTTGCTTGGTACATATTCCTCCATCCCTTTATTTTGAGCCTATGTGTGTCTTTGTACATGAGATGGGTCTCCTGAATACAGCACACTGATGGGTCTTGACTCTTTCTCCAGTTTGCCCCTCTGTGTCTTTTAATTGGGGCATTTAGCCTGTTTACATTTAAGGATAATACTGTTAAGTATGAATTTCATCCTGTCATTATGATGCTAACTGGTTATTTTGTCCATTAGTTGATGCAGTTTCTTCATAGTGTTGATGGTCTTTACAATTTGGTATGTTTTTGCAGTGGCTGGTACTGGTTTTCCCTTTCCATATTTAGTGCTTCCTTCCGGAGGTCTTGTAAAGTAGGCCTGGTGATGATAAAAATCTCTCAGCATTTGCTTGTCTATAAAGGATTTTATTTCTCCATCGCTTATGAAACTAACTTTGGTGGACATGAAATTCTGGGTTGAAAATTCTTTTCTTTAAGAATGTGGAATATTGGCCCCCACTCTCTTCTGGCTTGTAGGGTTTCTGTAGAGAGATCCACTGTTAGTCTGATGGGCTTCCTTTTGTGGGTAACCTGGCCTTTCTCTCTGGCTGCCCCTAACATGTTTTTCCTTCATTTCAACCTTGGTGAATCTGACTATTATGTGTCTTGGGGTTGCTCTTCTCGAGGAGTATCTTTGTGGTGTTCTCTGTATTTCCTGAATTTGAATGTTGGCTTGTCTTACTGAGTTGGGGAAGTTCTCCTGTATAATATCCTGAAGAGTGTTTTGAACTTGGTTCCATTCCCTCTGTCACTTTCAGGTATACCAATCAATTAGAGGTTTAGTCTTTTTACATAGTCTCATATTTCTTGGAGGCTTTGTTCATTCCCTTTCATTCTTTTTTTCTCTAATCTTGTCTTCATGCTTTATTTTTTTAAGTTGACTTTCAATCTGTGATATCCTTTCTTCCTCTTGATTGATTCAGCTATTGACACTTGTGTACGCTTCACAAAGTTCTCGTGCTGTGTTTTTCAGGTCCATCAGGTCATTTATGTTCTTCTCTAAACTGGTAATTCTAGTTAGCAATTCCTCTAACCATTTTTCAAGGTCCTAGCTTCCTTGCATTGCATTATAACATGCTCTTTAGCTCAGAGGAGTTTGTAATTACCCACCTTCTGAAGCCTACTTCTGTCAATTCATCAAACTCATTCTCCATCCAATTTTGTTCCCTTGCTGATGAGGAGTTGTGATCTTTTGTAGGAGAAGAGGTGTTCTGGTTCGGAGAATTTTCAACCTCTTTGCACTGATTTTTCCTCATCTTCATGGATATATCTACCTTTGGTCTTTGATGTTGGTGACCTTCAGATGGTGTTTCTGTGTGGACATCCTTTTTGTTGATGTTGATGCTATTCCTTTCTGTTTGTTAGTTTTCCTTCTAACAGTCAGTCCTCTCTGCTGCAGGTCTGCTGGAGCTTTCTGGAGGTCCACTCTAGACCCTATTTGTCTGTGTATCACCAGGGGAGGCTGCAGAACAGCAAAGATTGCTGCCTGTTCCTTCTTCTGGAAGCTTCGTCCCAGAGGGGTACCTGCCAGATGCTAGCCAGAGCTCTCATTCTATCCCTTTGCAGAGATTGAGCAATGTGCTGAGAGATCTGCTGCTCTCTCACAAGGTGGCAGGAAGGAAGATTAAAGTCTGCTGAAGCTGCACCCACAGCCACGCCTCCCCCAGGTGCTCTCTCCCAGGGAGATAGAAGTTTTACCTATAAGCCCCTGACTTATAGGTAAAAGGTGATGCCTTTCTTTCAGAGATGCCCTGCCCAGAGAGGAGGCATCTAGAGAGGCAGTCTGGTTACAGAGGCTTTGCGAGCTGTGGTGGGCTCCAGCCAGTTCAAACTTACTGTGTTTTCCCTTCCCACTGTAAGGGGAAAACTGACTACTCAAGCCTCAGTAATGATGAACGCCCCTCCACCCACCAAGCTCGAGTGTTCCAGGTCAACTTCAGACTGCTGTGCTGGCAGCAATAATTTCAAGCTGGTGGATCTTAGCTTGCTGTGCTCCATGGGAGTGGGATCCACTGAGCTAGACCACCGGGGTCCCTGGCTTCAGCTCCTTTTCCAGGGTAGTGAACGGTTCTGTATTGCTGGTGTTCCAGGTGCCACTGGGGTATACTGAAGGAGATAGAGGCATGAAAAACCCTTCAAAAAAAATCAATGAATCCAGGAGTTGTTTTTTTGAAAAAATTAACAAAATAGACTGCTAATCAGACTAACAAATAAGAAAAGGGAGAAGAATCAAAAGACAGAAATGATAATTAAAAAATGATAAAGGGGATATCACCACTGATCCCACAGGAATACAAACTACCATCAGAGAACACTATAAACACCTCTATGCAAATAAACTAGAAAATCTAGAAGAAATGGATAAATTCCTGGACACATACACCCTCCCAAGACTAAACCAGGAAGAAGTTGAATCTCTCAATAGACCAATAACAAGTTCTGAACTTGAGACAGTAATTAGTAGCCTACCAGCCAAGAAAAGCTCAGGACTGGATTTATTCACAGCCGAATTCTATCAGAGCTACAAGGGGGAGCTGGCACCATTCCTTCTGAAAGTATTCAAAACAATAGAAAAAGAAGGAATCCTTCCTAACTCATTTTATGAGGTCAGCATCATCCTGGTACCAAAACCTGGCAGAGACACAATAAAAAAAAAAAAAATTCAGGCTGATATTTCTAATGAACATCGATGTGAAAATCCTCAATAAAATACTGGCAAACTGAATCCAACAGCACATCAAAAAGCTTGTCCACCACAATCAAGTTGGCTTCATCCCTGGGATGCAAGGCTGTTTCAACATATGCCAATCAACAAACGTAATCCATCACATAAACAGAAACAATGACAAAAACCACATGATTATCTCAATAGATACAGAAAAGGCCTTTGATAAAATTCAACACTCCTTCATGCTAAAAATTCAATAAACTAGGTATTGATGGAACGTATCTCAAAATAATAAGAGCTATTTATGACAAAATCAAGGCCAATATCATACTGAATGGACAAAAGCTAAAAGCATTCCCTTTGAAAATCAGCACAAGAAAAGGATGTCCTCTCTCACCACTCCTATTCAACAGAGTATTGGAAGTTCTGGCCAGAGCAATCAGGCAATAAGAAAGAAATAAAGGGTATTCAAATGGTAAGAGAGGAAGTAAAATTGTTTCTGTTTGCAGATAACATGATTGTGTATTTAGAAAACCCCATTGTCTCAGCCCAAATTCTCCTTAAGTTGATAAGCAACTTCAGCAAAGTCTCAGGATACAAAATCACTGTGCAAAAATCACAAACATTCCTATATGCCAATCATAGACAGAGAACCAAATCATGAGTGAACTTCCACTCACAATTGTAACAAAGAGAATAAAATACCTAGGAATACAACTTACAAGGGATGTGAAGGACCTCTTGAAGGAGAACTACAAACCACTGCTGACTGAAATGAGAGAGGACACAAACAAATAGAAAAACATTCTATGCTCATGGATAGGAAGAATAATATTGTGAAAATGCCCATAATACCCAAAGTAATTTATAGATTCAATGCTATATCCATCAAGCTACCATTGACTTTCTTCACAGAATTAGATAAAAACTACTTTAAATTTCATATGGAACCAGAAACAGCCTGTATAGCCAAGACAATCCTAAGAAAAAGAACAAAGCTGGAGGCATCATGCTACCTGACTTCAAACTATACTACAAAGCTACAGCAACCAAAACAGCATTGTACCGGTACCAAAACAGATATATAGACCAATGGAAAAGAACAGAGACCTCAGAAATAACACCACACATATACAACCATCTAATCTTTGACAAACCACATGAAAACAAGCAATGGAGAAAGGATTCCCTATTTAATAAATGATGTTGGGAAAACTGGCTAGCCATACGCAGAAAACTGGAACTGGACTCCCTCCTTACACCTTATACAAAAATTAACTCAAGATGGAGTAAAGACTTAAATGTCAGACCAAAAACCATAAAAACACTAGAAGAAAACCTATGCTATACCATTCAAGACATAGGCATGGGCATAGACTTTACCACTAAAACACCAAAAGCAATGGCAACAAAAGCCAAAGTTAACAAATGGGATCTAATTAAACTAAAGAGCTTCTGCACAGCAAAAGAAACTTTCATCAGAATGAACAGGCAACCTACAGAATGGGAGAAAAGGTTTGCAATCTATTCATCTGACAAAGTGCTAATATCTAGAATCTACAAAGAACTTAAACAAATTTACAAGAAAAAATCTACCCCATCAAAAAGTGGGCCAATGATATGAACAGACAATTCTCAAAAGGAGACATTTATGGAGCCAACAAACATATGAAAAAAAGCTCATCATCACTGGTCATTAGAGAAATGCAAATCAAAACCACAATGAGATACCATCTCACACCAGTTAGAATGGTAATCATTATAAGGTCAGGAAACAACAGATGCTGGAGAGGATGTGGACAAATAGAAATCCTTTTATACTGTTGGTGGGAGTGTAAATTAGTTCAACCATTGTGGAAGACAGTGTGGTGATTCCTCAAGGATCTATAACCAGAAATACCATTTGACCCAGCAATCCCATTACTGGGTATATACCTAAAGGATCATAAATCATTCTACTATAAAGACACATGCACACATATGTTTATGGCACCACTGTTCACAATAGCAAAGATTGGAACCAGCCCAAATGACAATCAATGATAGACTGGATTAAAAAAATGTGGCACATATACAACATGGAATACTATACAGCCATAAAAAAGGTTGAGCTCATGTCCTTTGAGGGGACATGGATGAAGCTGGAAACCATCAGTCTCAGCAAACTAACATAGGAACAGAAACCAAACACTGGATATTCTCACTCATAATTGGGAGTTGAGCATTGAGAACACATGGGTACAGGGAGGGGAACATCACACACTGGGGCCTGTCTAGGGGTGGGGGGCTAGGGGAAGGACAGCATTAGGAGAAATACCTAATGTAGATGATGGGTTGATGGGTGCAGCAAACCACCATGGCACGTGTATATCTATGTAACAAACCTGCATGTTTTTCACATGTATCCCAGAACTTAAAGTATAATAATTTAAAAAACTTAAAAACAAAACAATTAGAAAACGGGCAAAAAACATAAAGACATTTCACCCAAGAGAATATACATATGTCACACTGATTATGTGTAAAGATGTTCAAAACCATTAGTCATCGGGGAAATGGAAATTAAAACTACATTGAGCTATCACTATGCGCCTATTAGAATGCCGAAAATAAAATACAATGACAATCTCAAATGTGTGTGAGGGTGCAGACAAACTGGATCTTTTATACATTGCTGGTGGGAATGTATAATGTTACTCACAGTCTGTTTGAAAACATCTTTACAGTTACCTTTAAAGCTAAATGTGCAACTTCCATATGACCCAACAACTACACTCTTGGCAATTTTTCACGAATAAATTAAAATTTATATTTACACAAAAACCTACATGGGAATATTTACAGCATCTTTATTCATAAAAATCACAAGTAGCAAAAGAACCCATATTTCATTCAATGGGTAAATAATTAAATAAATTGTGGTGCATCCATACCATGAAATAATACCCAGCAATACAAAGAAATGAACTTTTACATACACAACTTGAATGAATCTTTAGGGAATTATGCTGAGGGAATACCTTAATCCAAAAGGCTTACATATGGCATTAATTAATATATATAGATACTTTAAATTATAAAATCATAAAGGTAGATTTTTCATTGCCTAATATTAAAAACAGGAGAAGAAGGGAGGTGGCTATTATTATAAAAGGGTAGGCTGAGTATGGTGTCTCACACCTATAATCCCAGCACTTTTGGAGATTGAGATGGAAGGATTTCTTGGGCCCAGAGGTTGGGGCTGCAGTGCGCCATGATAGCACCACTGCACTCCAGCCTGAGGGACAGAGTGAGATCATGACTCTAAATAAATAATTAAATAACTACAAATACAATAAAAGAGCAGTAGCAGGGATCCTTGAGGTGTTGAAACACTTCTTTATCTGGATTGTGGTTGTGGTCACACAAATCTACACATATGCTAAAATTACATGAACTAAATACACACCCATACACACAAATGCATATAAAACCGATGACATCTGAATAAGGCTGGGATTGTACCAATTTCAATTTCCTGGCTTTAATAATTTACTCAGTTATTTAAAATGCTAACATTGAGTGAAACTTAAGGTACGTAGGAACTTTTTCTACTGCTTTAGCAACTTCCTGTGCATCTATAATTATTTCAACACAAAAAGTTAAAAAAAAAGGAAGGAATCTTTAAAAGCTTGTAACACAATTCCATTATCACACCTAAAAACTAACAATATTTCCTTATCCTCAATTATCTAGTCAGCATTCAAATTTCCACTGTCCCCAAAATTTCTTTTTTCTTTTTTTTTTTTTTTTTGAAATGGAGTCTCGCTCTGTCACCCAGGCTGGAGTGCAGTGGCGCAATCTCAGCTCACTGCAAGCTCCGCCTCCCGGGTTCACACCATTCTCCTGCCTCAGCCTCCCAACTAGTTGGGACTACAGGTGCCCACCACCATGCTCGGCTATTTTTTTTGTGTTTTTAGTAGAGACAGGGTTTCACCGTGTTAGCCAGGATGGTCTCGATCTCCTGACCTTGTGATCTGCTCACCTCAGCCTCCCAAAGTGCTGGGATTATAGGCATGAGCCACCACACCCGGCCAATTTCTCTCTCTCTCACCACACACACACACACACACACACACACACACGTGCACACACACACACTTCAGTGAATGTATTTGGAGTAATGATCAAAATATCAAAATAATGTAGTTGCAATGCATATGTCTCTGAAGCCTCTTTTAATCCACAGCTTCTCCATTAATATTTTTTCATGACACTTTGTTAAAAAATATCGATCACCAGCTTGGGCAACATAGTGAGACACTGTTTCTACAAAAAGTTAAAAAATTATCTGGGTGTGGTGGTGAACACCTATAGTCCCAGCTACTCGGGAAGCTGAAGTGGGAAGATTGCTTGAGTATGGGAGTTCAAGTTTGCAGGGAGCCAAGATTCTGCCACTGCATTCCAGCCTGTTTGACAGAGCAAGACCCCATCTCAAAAAAAAAAATATATATATATATATATATATATATATATATATAAAATAAATATATACATATAATATATATATATATATTATATTTGTGGTAGATTCCCACAGTCTGATTACATCTCTGTGGTGATGTTTATTATGTTCCTCTGTCCTCTAGTTCCTGTAAATGGGTAGTTAGACCCAGAGGCTTGATCAGATTTAAAAATTTCCATTTGGGGTGGGCAGAGGAGGGGAGTGAAAAAATTACCCCACAGATTTTATTGTCATATAAAGGCACTGGTGTCTTGTTAGTTGTTCATTCGTTCGTTCTTTCTCTTTCTTTCTTTCTTTCTTTCTCTTTCTTTCTTTTTCTTTCTTCTTTCTTTTTTTTTCTCTCTCTCTTTCTTTCTTATTCTTTCCTTTCTTTATCTTTCCTTTCTTTCTTTCTCTTTCTTTCCTTTCCTTCCCTCCCTCCCTCCCTCCCTCCCTCCCTTCCTTCCTTCCTTTTCTTTCTTCTTTTTGAGACAAGCTCTTGCTCTGTCACTCAAGCTAGAGTGCAGAGGTGTGATCACAGCTCACTGCAGCCTCAACCTCCTGGGCTCAAGCAATCCTCCCACCTCAGCCTCCCCAGTAGCTGGGATGACATGCATGTGCCACTACTCCTGGCTAATTTTTAATTTTTTGTATAGACAAGATCTCACTATGCTGCCCAAGCTAGTCTTGAACTCCTGGGCTCAAGAGATCCTCCTGCCTTAGCCTCCCAAAGTGCTGAAATTATAGGCATGAGCCATTGTGACCAGCCTGATTAGTTGCCTTTCTTTCTATGATATTAGCACACATTGGCCCATGACTAAATCTATTAATTCACCAGGAGATGCAAACTCAATTTGATCTTAAGATTTGTGATTAACAACAATCCATGCATTCTATAAAGATATTTGCTTATACAAACTCAATATTTGTGCCAAAATATATCCCTTGCATGCCTAATTATCTTTTAGATAATCACATGAGTACAATAACTGTGTGCCTAATTGTCAATTACCTAATTATCTACAATAAGCTCTTTTAATGTGGAGAATTGTGAGTGGAAAATTAGAGGTCAACACCTAAAAAGTTTGGCAATATTTCTAATCATCATAATTAGCAATTAACAACACACATTGAAAACATCCAGAATTTTTCTGTGTCCTTTCAGGGCTCTACTTTGTTAGTGAGATACTTTACATGTAATATAAAAGGGAGGGATGGAAATATAATATAGTGGTATTGATAGGTGACAAAGTGCTAGCAGCCCTCACTCTCAGCACCTCCTCAGCCTCAGCATCCACTCTGGTGGCGCTTTCAGCCTGCCACGGCACTGTGGGAGCCCCTCTCTGGGAAGGCTGGGACCAGAGCCCCCTTCCTCTGCTTGCTGGGAGATGTGGAGAGAGAGGCGTGGGCAGGAACTGGGGCTGTGCACTACACTGGCGGGGCTGTGCATTGTGCTGGCAGGCCACTGTGAGTTCCAGTGGGCATGGGCTCCAGCTTGGCGGGCCCGCACATGGAGCGGCCGGCCAGCAGGCACTGTCAGTCCAGGGCAGTGAGGGGCTTAGCACCTGGGCCAGCAGCTGCAGAGGTTGTGCCAGGTCCCCCAGCAGTGCTGGCCAACCCGGGCCACACTCAAATTCTCACCGGGCCCTAGCTGCCTCCTCGCAGGGCAGGGCTCCGGACCTGCAGCCCGCCATGTCTGAGCTCCTCCCCTCCAGTGGGCTCCTGTGGGGCCTGAGCCTCCCCAATGGGCAGCGCCCCCTGCTCCGTGGTGCCCAGTCCTGTGGACAGCCCAAGGGCTGAGGAGTGCAGGCACCCTTCGGGACTGGCAGGCAGCTCTGCCTGCAGCCCGAGGCAGGATCCACTGGGTGAAGCCAGCTGGGCTCCTGAACTGGATGGGGACTTGGAGAACTTTTATATCCAGCAGGAGGATTGTATGTGCACCAATCAGCACTCTGTGTCTCGCTCAGGGTTTGTAAATCTACCAATTGGTACTCTGTATCTAGCTAACCTAGTGGAGACTTGGAGAACTAGCACTCTGTGACTCTGTGTCTAGCTCAAGGATTGTAAACGTACCAATCAGCACTCTGTCAAATTGGACCGATCAGCTCCCTGTAAAATGAACCAATCAACTCTCTGTAAAATGGACCAATCAGCAGGATGTGGGTGGGGCCAGATAAGGGAATGAAAGCAGGCTGCCTGAACCAGCAGTGGCAACCTGCTTGGGTCCCCTTTCACACTGTGGAAACTTTGTTCTTTCACTCTTTGCAATAAATCTTGCTTCTGCATAGCCTTTGGGTCCGCGCCGCGTTTATGAGCTGTAATAGTCACTGCGAAGGTCTGCAGCTTCACTCCTGATGCCAGCGAGACCACGAACCCACCGGGAAAAAGGAACAACTCCAGACGTGCTGCCTTTAAGAGCTGTAACACTAACCACAAAGGTCTGCAGCTTCACTCCTGACAGCGAGACCACAAACCCACCAGAAAGAAGCAGCTCCAGACACATCTGAACGCCTGAAGGAACAAACTCCAAGCACCTCATCTTTAAGAACTGTAACACTCACCGTGAGGGTCTGTGGCTTCATTCTTGAAGTCAGTGAGACCAAAAACCCACCAATTCCGGACACAGTATGTTGGTTAAACTATCACATGAAGGATTCAGTGCCTAGTCTTAGAATTGGAAAAGGCTTTCTTCTGTTGGTTCCTTAGGATGACAGTCACAGTGGAGAAGAATGTAGTACAAAGTTTTATTTAGAGCCATTTTTTTCTTATTTCCTGCAGTTACTTTTTTAGTATTATTATTAAATAAAAAGAAATTTTGTGTTTAAAAAATTCGAAATTTGGTGCATATGACGTTACCAATACTTTGACTGACAAAAGGCAGAAACTGTGTTTAACTGTAGTTTTTTATTAATAACCTGCAGAAGGATAATAAAAGGAAATAGATTCCATATATATAAAATACTTAAGAGCAAGACAATGATGAAGCAGCAATTCATAGGGAAAATAATAACACTGCTTTTAAATATTTCAGGTTCCTAAGGATATCAGGAAAAAGCTTTCAAAGTCTGATGAATTCTTCAATATTTTCTCCTGCTGCTCTTCTATTCACATTTTCCATTTAAGTGAATGCAAGGTCATTGTTTTGCCTTAAGCACTCTGTTATTCCTACCCTCGTTGCCTTTTCACTTGGAAATCTCTAGGATTGAAATTCCCTTTATCTTTCCTGGGCTAAGAAAACACCCATTCCGTCTTCAAAATTCAAATAAGGTTCCAAATCCTATGTAAAACCTTCCTGTGCCTCCCCTTTCCCATCACAATTAATTACCTTTCTCATTTCTGTATCTTGAAAATAAGTAAATTATCATATGAATTACAGTGCAATTTATTTATTTGTTGCTTGCCTGGCTTCCTTTTAAGAATGTGAGTATCTGAAGGGCAGCAACTCTTTTTTTTTTTAGTCCTGTTTGTATCCACAGTCTGTAGTATAGTGTTAGCACAGAAAGACATTTACTGGAGTCTTGTTTAGCCGATCCAAAGCTGAACGTAGACTAAAAAAGGTAAACAAGTACATGAAATTGATGATATTATGGGCAGGAGTAATGTGAAATTGAAGAAAATGTGTCATATGTAACTTTGAAATTAAATAGAACAGCAGAACAGAGAGAGGTAAATGGTTATAACAGATTTTATTGTGATGGCAAAAATTCTTTAAAAAATATGTAATATTTTGTAAAGATTTTTACTTTTTGCTAAATAGAGTGTTTCATTTTTATAACTTAATAATAGAAGACACATGCCTGATTTTCATGCATTACTCGCGTTCGCTTATTCAGCATGAAGTAAAATTTAAGGATTCTAGCCACCTGTCAAACAGAGCATTAACATTAAATTGACAGTTCTGTTAGATCTGTGTGTACTGTCTGTCAGTACAGACAGGAAGATCTTTAAGGCAAATCTTTAGCTTAAACATGGAGTTTACACATATTCCTCTTTAGATGTAAACTAGAAAAACTGCTGTTAGAGATGAGTGAAAATTGGTAAAGAGGCAATCTCAAGGCATATTAGCTTCCTTATCTCAGACAGTTCCTGTCTCCAGTCGTCTCATAATTATAAAACCAGTGCTAAGTATCTTCATGGAGTTTTGCACTCAGTTGTGTGCATATTTATGCAACTTGAATCTAATTAACAGTTCATCACACCTCATGAGTTGTGCCATTGCAAATGTAGCTCCTAAATGATTAAGGTGTATTTTGTTTCCAAAGTTACACAGTCATTGAAATACTACTACTTAACTACTATCATTTTTTCTTAGTGATTTTCAAATTTCTACCCCTATTGTTTTCAGAAAAATTAATTTGTATTTTAGTGATCAATGATAATTACTAATGAAAAAAACTCAGAAAAAAAATTACAGTTTACATTAAATGTAATAAGCTTGAGTTTAGTATTCTCGTGTAGTAGAAAAAAAATAGTTGATAATAATGATAGAAGAAAAAAGTACATAATAAAATGATACAGTTAGACATGGAACTAATCACTGATAATTCTGGTTCCTGTTTTTACAACTTCATGGAAAGAACCACAAGTCATTTCACTGATTGTATTTAGTAACATTTAATACCTTATGAAGGTCACAGAGCCCAGGAAATAAATGAAAATGAATGATCTTATACAAGAGGCACTGGAAGTTCATACTGAGATCTGTTCAACATTGTAGTCAATAAAATGATCGGTATTATAATTTAGTATAGTACTTTAATTTATTATTTGACCTAAGACTAGAATTAGAATACTGTTTAGAAACCTTAGCTTTTTCCTCTATGAAAGATGAGTTTTAATTTTCCTTTTCTATTGTGTTTTCTTCTTTTCCTTTTAACTGCTGGAGCAGGTAACTAATCTTACAGTAATACTTTGGAAAGAATCCTTATGCAAGGGATAACACCAACAAATTTCAGTGATAAAACAATTTCTAAATCCTAAAAAAAATAGTGACAAAATTGTTTCCTAGTCACAAGAGTAACATGTGAAACGCAAGTGACTAATTTGTGACAATTACCACATGCAAAATTAATTGGATTGTATTTCCTAGTACATTTCTGGATACCTAATATCGCCCTTGTATAGGTAAATACAAAATAAGAGGGAGCTTCACATAAATTAGTCAATAAATATCTTTGGAACTGCTAATGATTTTCATGACTTAGTTTACATGCTGAGGACTTAGCTGTCAATGAAATACAGAGCATGAGAGAGACCATGCCATATATACACATGAACAAATAAATAAGAAAAATTTCAGTCAATGATTAATTCAATGAAAAATATCATTTAATAGAATAACAGCATGTCACTATTTTAAATATAGTAGCCATGAAAAGTGATGGCTACTGATTAAATATAGTAGCTGATGATCTACTGATTAAATATAGTAGCCATGGAAAGTGATGGCTAGTTAACTGATTTAAATATGGTATCCATGGAAAGTGTATCTGAGAAGGAGATATTTAATTGAGACTTGAATCATGAAAAAGAAGCAGCCAAGCAAAGATCTAGGATAAGGCTGTTCCAAGAAGGCGTAGTAATAAATTACTTGATATGAGATTAGACTTGGAGTATACAAGAGGCAGAAAAAGCCCAGTGAGGCTGAATATAGTGGTAGGTGGCAAGAATGGAAGGAGGTAAAGCAGGGGCAATAGTCAGTGTGTGTGTTTTTTTTTTTTTTTCCAATTTTGACACCATTTTGTTTTCCTTCTTCTTCATATGATAAAGTGTCATATGATAAAGTCCTTTCCCTACTCAGAACTGCATATAATTTCTTTTTATTTTTTCTTTTATTTCCCCCTTTTTAAAAATATTATCATACTTTAAGTTCTAGGGTACATGTGCACAATGTGCAGGTTTATTACATATGTATACTTGTGCCATGTTGGTGTGCTGCACCCATCAACTCATCAGCACCCATCAACTCATCATTTGCATCAGGTATAACTCTCGATGTGATCCCTCCCCCTCCCCCTTCCCCATAATAGGCCCCGGTGTGTGATGTTCCCCTTCCCGAGTCCAAGTGATCTCATTGTTCAATTCCCACCTATGAGTGAGAACATGCGGTGTTTGGTTTTCTGTTCTTGTGATAGTTTGCTGAGAATGATGGTTTCCAGCTACATCCATGTCGCTACAAAGGACACAAACTCATCCCTTTTTATGACTGCATAGTATTCCATGGTGTATATGTGTTACATTTTCTTAATCCAGTCTGTCACTGATGGACATTTGGGTTGATTCCAAGTCTTTGCTATTGTGAATAGTGCTGCAATAAACATACATGTGCATGTGTCTTTATAGCAGCATGATTTATAATCCTTTGGGTATATACCCAGTAATGGGATGGCTGGGTCATATGGTATTTCTAGTTCTAGATCTTTGAGGAATCACCATACTGTTTTCCACAATGGTTGCACTAGTTTACAATCCCACCAACAGTGTAACTATTGTTGAGAACCTATTTCTCCACATCCTCACCAGTACCTGTTGTTTCCTGACTTTTTAATGATCGCCATTCTAACTGGTGTGAGATGGTATCTCAAAAATATTCAACATTCTTAAAGAAAAGAATTTTCAAGTCAGTGGGTTTCAAAGGCCGTGATAAGTTGTTTTGGTTAATATTATTTCTACTATGGGAAGCCACTAAAGTTTAAGCAAGAGTGTGATGCAATTTAATATACTCTTAAAAACCCTTATTTTGCTTATTGTTTTGAACAAATTCTGACTGGAATTAAGGCAGAGAGACAAGTTAGGAATTTTGTCTGTTTGTTTCCCATCATAATCCAGACAAGATAAGATGGTGTTTTTAACAAAGTAGTAATAGAATTTCTTTAATTACTTTTGTGGGTACGTAGTAGCTATAGATATATTTATGGGGTACATGAGAGGTTTTGATACAGCCATGCAATGTGAAATAAACACATCATGGAGAATGGGGTGTCTATCTCCTCAAGCATTTATCCTTTGAATTGCAAACAATCCAATTACACTCTTGTAGTTATTTAAAAATGTACAATTAAGTTATTATTGACTATAGTCACACTGTGGTACTATCAAATAGTAGGTCTTATTCATTTTCCTAACTAGTTTTTGTATCCATTAACCATCCCTACTTCCCCCTCAACCTCCCACTCAAGTAGTAATAGTATAATTTTAAAGAAATGTTTAGATTTTTTAGTTTCTTAGAGGTGCAGTCTACAGAATGTGTAAATAGAATGGGCTTGAATATCAGGAAAGAGAGGAATCAAAGATATTTCTTGGTTCTGGGCCTGAACAAGTAGGTACTATTTATTGAAATGGGGAAACCTAGGAAGCAGCAGATTGGGTCGGAATAGTGTATATATATATATATATATATATATATATATGCACACACACACAACACACAAACACATATATAAGCTGGAAATCAGTATTTGGGATCCTATTTGAAATAGTGGTTGAATATCGATGTTAAAACTATAGCACTAGATAAAATTACTTAGACAAACCTATACATTGAAAACAAAAGAAAACTGAAGAAAGCTCATTTGAATTCAACATTTGAATAGCAGGAGATATAGGAGAAGAATAAAACATTATAAGAGCCTAGAGAACAAACACGCTTCTATAATGAGAGAATGTTCAGTTGTATCTAAAGAGGACAAATGAGAAGAAAATGGTTTCACCACTGACTTTGACAAATGTACATTATTGATAATCTTGCAAAGATAAGTCTCTTAGGAGTGGTGTGGGTGAAAACCTAGTTGAGAATAAGCAGTGATTTAAAGAAAAAAATACAAAATTATTCTAGGATTTTTGCTATGAAGGGTAGTAGTATAGTTAGAGTGTATTTGAAATATGGACTATGTTCATAAAATTTTTTAGCAGGAAAAAATGTATGTGACAGACAAAGGAGTAAAGGTAATTATAAATGAGTAACACTCAATTCTTTACAGTAACTTGGAGGATTCTTTTTTTTTTTTTTTTGAGACAGAGTCTCGCTCTGTCCCCCAGGCTGGAGTGCAGTGGCACGATCTCGGCTCACTGCAAGCTCCGTCTCCTGGGTTCAGGCCATTCTCCTGCCTCAGCCTCCCGAGTAGCTGGGACTATAGGCGCCCGCCACCGCACCTGGCTAATTTTTTGTATTTTTAGTAGAGACGGGGTTTCACCGTGGTCTCCTGACCTTGTGATCCGCCCGCCTCGGCCGCCCAAAGTGCTGGGATTACAGGCGTGAGCCACCGCGCCCGGCCGGAGGATTCTTTTAAAATTTCCTTTGTGTATATAAATATGTTTTGAGTTTTAGATTGTCACTGCCAGAAATACAGGATTTCTTAAGAGGCTGGCAATTCAAATCATCATTCATAAATCAATGATCTCTGATTGATAGCCATATGAATGTGTCTTTGGCATTTTTAACACTAACATCACACAAACCTACAATAACAAAAAATAACAGTTCTTAAACATGACAGCGTAATGTCGATTACAGTATTGTAAGAAATCAACACTAACTTTGCTTGTTTAGGAACTGTGTAAATTAGGAAAAATAAAAATATCAATCCTTTTATTAAAAATCTTTAAAAATGTGTTAATAAAAAATTACTGCTCAATTTCTAAAATATCTTCAGGGTTAAAAATATAAATATGCAGACATATACATATATGTACACTTAGTTCTGAGTTCTGTTATTTCAAATAATATGCTTACTAATAAACTACTAGGTTAATCTTGAACATGAAAATTTACATTTAAATATAGCAGCCTGTTACGGCAAATGTGACAGAGAGACAAGCTAGAAATGTTTTCATCTGCCAGAAACTTGAGGTTTCAGAGAAAATTAAGAGGTAAATATTCTTAAACATCAAATTTTTTGATTCTGACTCAAATTCCTTTCTCTTGAGGGTAAATTCCAGGCTTAGTGAAATTCTGACACTAGGGATCTGTGTTCAAAGTGCTGTGTATACATGTAAATATCTTGAATAATGTGAGGATTATTAGAAATTCTTATGTTGTAGTAATGCCTTTGAAACTTGTAATATCCTCTAAAAATCTATACAAAAGGCCCTCTGCCTTTGACCAAGCACACACACATATTCAGAATACTTTTCTGCAGTTTCACTCTAAAGTAATGGATCTGGTTGTATCAAGCAGCTAACACTTTGTTGGCTGAAACAGAAATTTCTCTCACCGTTTTAAATCAAATGAAAGCATTTTTTTTTTTTTTTTGGTCAAACTGAGCACTAATTTTAACTTCATTTTTATTAATTCAGTAGCTCATTTGATACAAAATTTTCATGAAACCTTATTGTTTTAGTCTTTTAGTGTTCTTCACATTATGCTGATCTGTACCTATATTTCATTTATGGAGATATAGGTTGCTTAAAAGTATATATAGTAGGGAAATACTCCCTCCTTTTTTTCCATTTCTTATGCAAAGTAATCCTTTTCTAGAAATATATACTCTTGTAATTTCTATGTTTCAGTGATTCATGCTTTTGTGTTTATTATAAAGAAATGGCACTTTCTAAATCATGGTAATGACAAAGTAAAAAAAAAAAAAAAAAAGGAATTGAAGCAGGCTGTTTTTGACATGAATGGGCAGAGTACAAAGTCAGAGCAAAAATCCAATGAAAGCAGACCAAAGGGTTAATGTAACTAGAATGAACTAATTAAGAGACACTAAAGAATGGCATTTTGAATCGCAGCATGTTTAAATAATAAAACAATTATAAGGAGTGAACAGCATTGAAGAGACTTCTAATAATGGCTGAAGGAAGCCCTATCAATTAAACATAAAAGTAAAATTAAAAGAAAAACCACAAGAATAGTTCAAAGGGAAATAGAATTTATAAAATCGAGACGGGAGAGTAAATTATTAAGAATGACTTTGACAAGTAGCATACTATGCACCTTTGTTATATTGTGAAATATTCACCTTGTTAATCCAATTTTGTGAAATAACAGAAATGCTTTTAATTTTGCCTCACCTTCTTAATTACAATAATAAAAGTAAAGGTGCTTTCATGAGGAAAAAATTAAGAGCAATTAGGCAACACTTGGTGTTAATAAAATTCTAATTATGGAATGCTATAATAATCCCTGTGGTTGTAATAAATTACTTATCACAAAGGGGAAAATGACTCATTATTTCAACTTTCTGCAATTCAAATGTACAGTTTATATTAAGTGAAAGACTTTTGCTGTTGAGCTACCATGGGATTGCTTTGCAAATGAAAACTAATTCAAAATCTATTATAAAAGTATATAAAAAATGAGTAAATTATTATTGAATTAACAAAACAGAAAACAACACCAGAATTCTGAAATAAAAAATAGGTTACAAAACCTTTGTTTCAATAATCTGAAGACGCTAATGTCTGTGTATTGTGTTTGTCAGAGATAACAATTTTTGGTTACTGGATGCTCTGATCTATTATCCTTATTCTAAAAAGTGCCAGTGGATTTTGTAAGCAAATGAGGTATTTGTTTATTATGGATCCATATTCAATGTATTTGTGAAATATCATTTCTTCATCTATCACCTTTTAACTTTCACTCTGCCTCAGAAAAAGAAAATAAAATTATTAGAAATACATAGTATTTACTGTCTGGGACATACTGAAAGTACAACTATCCGTGATGTATTTTGCATCCTGTAATTTTTGCATTCTGAGCAGATTGGAAAGGGAGTTTTCTTTACTTCTATTCTGACTGATACATATTTTGAAAAATATGTTTATTTTCTTTCTTCCTCCTTATTTAAACATTTTCTTCCGACAATAACCCCATATCTTTGGAACAACAAGACCTATTGCTTATATTTACCAGGCTAAAACTACAAACATAACACTTGCATTATTGTTTTTCCACTCTGGTTGATTTTAGTTTCTTTGCCTATTTCTTTAAATATCAATTTAACCAATTTTACTTAATTTTCAACATTGATTAGACTCCCTGTGGACAGTCATTTATGTATTTGTTGATGAAAAGAGTCAAATTCTGTAAAATATTTGAAGAGATTTACTCTGAGCCAAATATGAGTGACCATGGCCCATGACACAGCCCTCAGGAGGTCCTGAGAACATGTGCCCTAGGTGGTCGGGGTACAGCTTGGTTTTGTATATTTTAGGGAGGCATAAGACATTAATCAAATACATTTAAGAAATACTTTGGTTTGGTTTAGAAAGGCATGACAACTGAAAGCAGGGGCTTCCAGGCTATAGGTAAATTTAAACATTTTCTTGTTGACAATTGGTTGAGTTTATCTGAAGAACCAAGATCAATAGAAAGGAAATGTTCAGGTTAAGATAAAGGATTGTGGAGACCAAGTTTTATTGTTCAGAGGAAGCTCTCAGATAGCAGAGTTTAGAGAAAGCAGGTTGTAAAATGTTTCTTATTGGACCTAAAAGGGTGCCTAGGTCTTAGTTGATTATCTCCTGGATCTGGAAAGGAAGGAAGGAAAACAAAGGGGAAAGGGGATTCTCTATAAATTGTGGATTTTCCCCACAAGATAATTTGCAGGGCAATTTCAAGGTATGGCAAGGAAATATATTTTGGAGTGAAATGTTTTGATTTTTTTCCTTGTCTCATAATATTATGCCAGAGTCAGATTGGAAAGTAAGTCACAATATACAGGGTCAAATAAAACCCATCTGATGAGAATTTATGGTTTATAGGGCATGACTCCCCAGACCCCTTAAATACGAATTTGGGCAACATTAAGAAAAAAAACAAAAAACAAAAAACAGAGCTTAGTCTTCATATTCATGAACAGTGAGATACAGAAATGCTGTATGCAATACAAAGAGAAGGTATTTTATCTGCCTGTGAAAGTGAAGCAAGAATTGAGAAAGGTAACTGGTTACTTTATAAAAAGAAAAAATCACAATAATGTTGACTACCACTCAACTCAATATCAGCTTTTCACTTGCTGGTGAATAACAACTACAAAAACTGAGAGGAAATTATTCATGAGCAATTAGAATTCAATTAACTGATTAATGGAATGCCTTTATTCCAATATTTTGGTTTGGCACTAAAGACACTTCAGGCTTCACTAACCCTTTATAAAAGCAATAGCAAAATCTCTCTGATTCATACAACTCCTTAATCTGTTCACTGCTTCTCTAAAAGATTATGTATTTTGTTAACCATTGTTCTCAAGCTATTTTCTTCTTTATTGTTGTTTTTAATGTTTGAAAATTATATATTTCCATCACGGCAGAAAGTAATTGCCTTGGATAATGCTGTCAATTATTTCTTGCCATGTCCAGTTCTCTCGTTTTTTATATTTGTATAGATTTATGCAGTACAACTGCAATTTTGTTACATGGGTATATTGCACAGCAGTGACGCCTGAGCTTTTGGTGTCTCCATCATGGAATAATGTACATTGCATCTATTAAGTGATTTTTCACCCCAAACCACCTCTCACCCTCCCACCATTCTAAGGATCAAGTTTCTATCATTCCACGCTCTATTCATGTGCACACACTGTTTAGCTCCCATCACTTCTTTTTATGGAAATCCCACAGTCTTAAGCCCCTGTTGCTTATGTTAAAGAAAAGGGGTCCTGATCCAGGCCCCAAGAGAGGGTTTTTGGATTTCCTGCAAGAAAGAATTCAGGGAGAGTCCATAGAGTGAAGTAAAAGCAAGTTTATTAGGAAAGTGAAAGAATAATGAATGGCTACTCTACAGACAGAGCAGCTCTGAGGGCTAATGGTTGCCCATTTTTATGGGATTTTTAAATTATATTTTAAACAAGTGTTGGATTGTTCATATCTCCCCCTTTAGACCATATAGGGTAACTTCTTGACATTGCCATGGAATTTGTAAACTGTCATGGCCACGGTGGGAGTGTAGCAGAGGATGACCAGAGGTAACTCTCCTAGCCATCTTGTTTTTTTTTTTTTTTTTTTTTTTTTTTTTTTTTTAGTTTTAGCAGGCTTCTTTACTGCAATGCTTTATCAGCATGGTCTTTATGACCTGTATCTTGTGCTGACCTCCTATCTCATCCTGTTACTTACAATACCTTAACTGTCTGGGAATGCAGCCCAGTAGGTCTTAGCCTCATTTTACCCAGTACCTAATTAAGATGGAGTTACTCTGGTTCACATGCCTCTGACAGACAGTCGATTTTTGTACCATATGATTCCGGTCTCTTAACTGCAGCTAACTGTATCCAAGGGTGAGTCATTTACAGGCTACAGCAGACAATCACATATTCTGATGTAAAGAGCTGCTCATAATAGCTATGATAAATATAAATTAAAATTATTAATTAAAACTAGAATGATAAAAATATTTTGGCATTCTGTAGTGGTGCTGCAAGAGACAGACATACATAATTTTAATAATGATAGTTAGCATTTACCAGATACTAAATCTACCATGAAAACCATTTAGTAATATGATCTCATTGAATTTTCACAAAATCTCTACAAGGTTGTTAGTATTATTTCTCTTTTGAAAATTAAAAAAAAAATCCGAGGATTTAGATAATTTGCCTGAAATCACACTTTTAATGAATTATGTAGGCTACAATTAGCTCTAAGCAATTTTGATCCTGAATTTTTATTTGTGACCATATTCCTGCTTTAGAGATCTCCTAAAAAGCCTTAAAACCAGATAATCTTTCTGCAATTCTTAGGATAAATGAGAGTCTGTAAATTATTTTGTTCTGCCTGCCCATCACAACAAGCTTTTCTTTATCTGAACCAGCTTGAGTGGGTCTTTTCTTTGCAACTAAATGAGCTTCTTTTAAAAACAAAATTGTGTCTGTGTTGAGGTATATTGTACTGAACTAGAGGCAAATTTTCCCTGGCTTTAGAATTCAAGTATTCAGGTCATAAAATCTTCAACCATTTGATTGTTATCTTTCCTTTTACCTCCTGGGTGAACAAGCCTTATGATAAACAAAATCATTTATTTTGTGTGTGCACATAAATATAAATCATGAACTCAGATTTCTATTATTTTGATTGCTTTATTGAGATGTGTTAAATAAAGTTGAGCCTAAAGCTGCCACCTTACATATTTTAAGTTCAATCTAAAGGTTTTTCTGTACATCGTGAACTATAACAAGTGGAGGTATAACCCAGACGATAGCCTATACTTGTGCCAATCACCTAGTTTTGGCCAATCAAATGTAGCCAACTGTTCAAATCATGTTCAAATAAGTCAAATGCCAAGCTGTAACCAATTCAGCTGTTTCTGTACCTTACTTCCATTTACTGTATATCACTTTCCTTTTTCTGTCCATAAATCATCTTCCACTATGTCGCTGTGCTGGAGTCCCAGTGCCTGCTCTAGCTCAGGAGGCTGCCTAATTTGTGAATTGTCCATTGCGCAATTAAACTTCTTTAAATTTAATTTGGCTGAAGTTTTTCTTTTAACAGATGGCATCAGAAGTGAGATCCAAAGTAGAGCTTCTAACGACCCCCAGGAGCGCTGAGTGACCAAGCAATGTACTCAACCGCCTGTTGTGCCCATCGCTCAGCTCTCAGAGCAGCTGGGAATTGTGGTAAGTTCTCTCTTGGATTCCAAAGCTCCATGAATTTTCGTTTTAAGCTCTCCAAGTTTCTTTGAACAATTTTCTGATCCAAACTGGGTCTGGCAGTCACGACAGAAACTGAACTGCGTCCTTGATTAGATTAGATACGGTAACTAACTGGCTTGGATCCAGTTAGAGGCCTTTTACATCTGAATGGGTCAGAAAGAAACAGGTAGTAAATAGTAATGTTGCAGGGGGTGCAAAATTTGGCTTTTGGAAATTCGCAGGGATTTTTGTGTTCTACACTTTTGTTTCATTTTTCATGCATGCTTAGGTTGGAAAACATTGCTGGCTAAGTTGATCAATGGAACCTGAGAGCAAAGCCAGTATTTTAGGTAAAAATGGGATCCTTAATTTCTGAAGAACTGAGCTTCTTTCGGCTTATACATGGACAAGTGTTAGGCCCTGGAAGGAGCAAAGTCTTACAGAAATGATAAAATCTTACTAAAGATCATTTACAGTGGAACGTTCCAAATTAACAACACAGCACTGAAGTGCATTTGAAAATACGCACTCCCAAATTAGTCTCATCTAAGGATGCCTATTGATATGCAGAAGCTTCTAAAAAGATTTTAGCATTTTTATTTTAAAACTTCATGAAAGGAAAATAAAAAGTTTAAGCAACTAATTCATTTTTACAATTAAATCTGCTTGCACTCTTTTCTGATGGCTATGGTTGACAGGATTAGCCATGTACAGGACCATGGAACATGGGGAACTTTTGCTCCCCGAAGGGGGAAACATGAGAGTTAATGGGACTGCTGAAAATGATCCCTTTGTGACCAAAAAGCAGCTACCTGAATTTTTGGTTAAGTATTGCTGCAATGGGTGGGTCTTTCTCTGACCTTCCGGAGCACTTCACCTTCCCCACCCTGCTGCAGGCAATGCTTCTCTCTCTCTCTCTCTCTCTCTCTTTTCAAACCAGTTGTGGGAATGGTAAAAATCCCTACCTCTTGTAAATTTTTAATTAATAAGAAAAAGGATTCAGTAGGCTAGTCTTAAGCTGTAGCAAATCTCATGTACTTTGTGCTACGAATTTGTCTTTCTGTGTTGTTCTGTCATGAAGAGGGGTACCTTGGGATAGAACATGGGCTTAGGACCACATAAGCTTGCTATTTCAGATTGCCACAAATTTTGCTTCAGTTCCCTGAAACTAACAAACAAACTGAATGAGGCCTCCATCTTGTCTTGTTTTATGTCCTTGGGAGCTTGACTTTGTAACCATGTGGCGGTACTTTCTCTTGGTCCCTGCCATCCAGGGAATAAGAATTTTAGGGTTCATGTCATAGTTAGCTCTAAACATTATTTCAAGAAGTTAAAAGCTTTGCAAGCTCAAAATTGGCTACTCTAGACTGCTACTGGGAAGAGCAATAGAAACTGCCAATGATGTAGCATAGTGACTAAGGGTTTGTCTTTTCACAATGACAGCCCAGGTTCAGGGCTCAATTCCTGGCTTAGCGAATGAGTCCTTTCTGGTTAGATATCCGTGTAACTTTGGCCCTTTGTTGATTCTCAGTCCCTCCATGAACAATCTCTATCTTTCCTTCTTGAATCTTCCTTTTTCTGAGCTATCTTTGGAGATTCTAGATCTTATAAAATATGCTAACCACCTCTTTGAAAATACCTCATACACTCATGGTTAAGTCACAACCTTAGATAAGGCTTGTTGATTTCACCTGTGAGGTTCCTTTTGTAAAGTTTAAAAGCCAGAAATATTGGTAATTTGGCCTGACTAAAGTAGGGTAATAAGAAATTTAAAAGGACTTTTTAAAAAGAGGGCTATGGCTAAAAGTCAGCTTAATTAAAAGTGGATAGCCAAGCTACACACACATTTGAAAGGCCTTTATGATTTTATTCTCTTCATAGATCTTGTTTTTTTTTTTTTTTTTTTTTTTTTCAGTCAACTGGATAGCTTTTCTCCATTTTGTCTTCTTGCCACTCTTGATGCACACATGAGAGGAAATAAAATAACTTCTAACAGCTCAGGACTCCAATAAAATATCTTACCAGGTTTTTGTTTTGTTTTGTTTTGTTTTTTTACCACAAATAAAAATTGCTAAGAGTTAACATTGTAACATGCAATCAAGACCTACTGAAAAAAACAGTTTTACATGCAAGGTATGTGAAGAAAGTGAAATGTGCTTATAGTAAAAGATCATAAGGCGGCCCTGGAATGTAAATTTTTGCCTAGTAAGATAGAATAAAGCAAAATGTTTGAGCAAGTTGTTGAAGGTTTGTAAAAACTTAATCTTGTAAAAAGAAATTCTGTGAATGACAATATTGGCTATTTAAAGGAGGATTTTTCCATAAATTGAACATTGAAATAAAAGCACAACAGAGGCACAAGTCATGGTGACTCATGCTGGAAATCCAAGCACTTTAGGAGGCCCAGGCGGGTGGATCACTTGAAGTCACAAGGTTGAGACTAGCCTGGCCAAGATGGTGAAACCCCATCTCTACTAAAAACACAAAAATTAACTGGGCATGGTGACATATGACTGTAATCCCAGTTACTTGGGAGGCTGAGGCAGGAGAATCGCTTGAACCCAGGAGGCAGAGGTTGTATTTAGCCAAGATTGTGCAACTGTACTCCAGTCTAGGTGGCAGAGGGAGACTGTCTAAAAACAACAACAACAACAAAAAGGAACAACAGGATTTTCTCAGTGCACTAATCTACTCTTTAACAAAAATTTGTAAAGGGTTATAAAAAGGCTTATGAGAATCTCACCTTATAATCAAAGTGATTAAGATTGAATAGATTTGTATATAAGGTTTTATTAAAAATTGGGGTTGACAATAGTATACTAATACAAGGATGAAATTTGGCTTTCTGTCTTGAATAAGATTTTCATGTAATACTAAAAAATAATAAAAGATTTTGTTTGCCTTTTGAGTAAACTACAGGAAAAAAATGGAAAAGCAAGACACAGATTGTCTGAAAATTGAAGTCTTCCATCTATCAATGAGTAAAGGTTTTTGCCTTTTTAAAATTTTTGTGTCATCATTTTGGCTAATTAAATGACTTTTGGTGACCTGAAATTCTCAAGTGTTTTAAACCTTTAACATATTTGATAGTCGGCCCAAAATAAAATTTCAGCTTCAAAATTGTCTTTTCTGATCACTAACTTTGGGATGCTACAGCAGACCCCTGAAACATCCAAAAGAGAGGTAAACAGGATGATTCGACAAGTTAAGTTACATGGAAATTGTTGTCAAAATAAGAAATGATGTTTAACCTTTTTCAGGTTATATTTTAGTGAATGTTATTAATATATGTTCCAAAATTGTATGACATTTCTAAAATTCTAATATGTCTGACTACATACGATCAATCTATTAAGAATTATGGTTATTAGATTAAGTTATTGTAGACCACAGAAATAACCAAATTTCCTTGTCAATTGTGTTTTTAACTATGACTATTTATAGTCATTTCCACAATAAATTGCTTAATGCTGATGTAGTTTCTGCAAAATTCACAAGCACACAAAATCCTAGAATATGATGTCTTTTAGGAGGTTCATGAGAGGATGCAAAGGACCCTGAAAAGTGCTCTTGAATACAGGTTTCTGGAAACTTTAGAGTCATATCATTTGGACTGTTTAAGAATTCCTGGAACTTTAATTAAAAGACTGACTTGTTTATAAAATTGCTAATACAAGTAGAACAAAATTTAATTGAGTATCAAGAAAATATTTTGCCAGATTTTCATGCCAAATCAGCCAACACGGAAACTGTTTAAATATACAGTCTGAATGAACTCCATGGTCTCAGTCAATTTACCAATGAAAACTCATTAGTTATCAGTGCTACGTCCCTAAATTGGAGAAACAACTGGTATTCAAGCAGGGATAAGTCCGATGTTAAGCATGGACTCATGGAGAACCAAGATAGCCACCTTGTCTTTCCTGAGTCCTTAAAGCTTCTGTTATTAAAGATTCTGCATTCCATGACTCATTATGGAAAAGATGAAATAATCCAAATGAAATATATATTGTTGTGGTCACTTCTAAATGGCTGAAACAGTTTATGACCAATGTTTGGTTTGCCAAACCCATATTCCTGGGAAGACAATCAAAACTTCAGGTACGTTCGGCTACCTGGTGAGTCATTTAAACATTTATAGAGGGATTTCATTCAATTGTCCTTTTCAATGCATGTTTTCTGGTTGTATAAAAGCTTTCCTTTGCAAGAGGGCTGATACATACAACAGTAGATTATTATGCCACCATGTATTTTCACCGGGTAAATAAAGCTTTTTATGATTCTCTGACTTAAAACAATCAACTCTTCACAATCTAGGACCCGAAGACTGGATCTTCTAAGAACATCAGAGAATGACTATCCTTGTCATTCACACTGCAGCAAAACTTCAGAACCTGAAACTTAGGTTCATAACCTCACTACTGAGAAGGGTCCCTCCACACTCTTGACACTGTGCACCCATTGGAACCCTTAAGGTAATGCTAAACAGGGAAGTTTCTCAACAGAAAAAGATGGAAACTTTGTTTTATTTTTAATTTTTAATTTTTCTATTTCAATAGGTTTTTGGGGAACAGGTGGTGTTTGGTTACATAAATAAATTATTTAGTGGTGACTTCTGAAATTCTGGTGCTCCCATCTCCTGAGCAGTGTAACTGTACCCAAGGTGTAGTCTTGTATCCCTTGCCTCCCTACACCCTTTTCCACAAGTCCCCCAAATCCAATGTGACATTCTTTTTTTTTTTTTTTTTTTTTTTAATTTGAGAAGGAGTCTTGCTCTGTCATCCAGGCTGGAGTGCAGCAGTGCCATAGGGACTTACTGCAAGCTCCGCCTCCCAGGTTCACACCATTCTTCTGCCTCAGCCTCCCGTGTAGCTGGGACTACAGGCATCTGCCACCATGCCCAGCTAATTTTTTTGTTTTTTGTATTTTTAGTAGAGACAGGGTTTCACCATGTTAGTCAGGATGGTCTCGATCTCCTGACCTCATGATCTGCCCGCCTCGGCCTCCCAAAGTGCTGGGATTACAGGCGTGAGCCACCACGCCCAACCAGTTTTTTGTTAATATTATTTCATCACCCACGTATTAAGCCCAGTACCTAATAGTTATCTTTTCTGCTCCTCACCCTCCTTTACCGCTGCCCCCTCAAGTAGACCCCAGTGTCGGTTGTTTCCTTATTTGTGCTCATAAGTTCTTACCATTTAACTCCAACTTTTAAGTGGGAACATACATTATTTAGTTTCTTCTTCCTGCATTAGTTTGCTAAGTATGATAGCCTCCAGCTCCATCCATGTACACACAAAAGACATCATCTTATTCTTTTTGGTTTTAGCTGCATAATATTCCATCGTGTTTATGTACCACATTTTCTTTATCCAACCTGTCATTGATGGGCATGTGTGATGATTCTATGTCTTTGCTATTGTTAATTGTGCTGCAGTGAACATATGCATGCATGTGTCTTTATAGTAGAATGCTTTATATTCTGCTGGGTATATACCCAGTAATAGGATTGCTGGGTGGAACTGTAGTTCTGCTTCTACCTCTTTGAGGAATAACCATACTGCTTCCCACAATGGTTAAACCAATTTACACTCTCACCAACAGTGTATATGTGTTCCCTTTTCTCCACAATGTTGCCAGCATCTGTTATTATTATTATTATTATTTTTAATAGTAGCTATTCTGACTGGTGTGAAATGGTATCTCATCGTTTTGATAGCATTTATCTAATGATCATTGATATTGAACTTTCTTTCATATACTTGTTGGTTGCATGTCTATCTTCTTTTGAAAAGTGTCTGTTCATATCCTTTGCCCACCTTTTAATGGGGTTTGTTTTTCCCTTGTAATTTTAAGTTCTTTATAGATGCTAGAACTTGGACCTTTGTCAGATGTGCAGTTTGCATATATTTTTTCCTATTCTGTAGGTTGTCTGTTTACTCTGTTGATAGTTTCTCTTGCTGTGCAGAAGCTCTTAACTTTAATTAGATCCTACTTGTAAATTTTTGCTTTTGTTGCTGTTGGTGTTTTTATCATAAAGTCTTTGCCCATTCCTATTTCCAGGATGATTGTCTTCTAGGATTTTTATAGTTTGAAATTTTACATTTATGTCTTTAATCGATCTTGAGTTGATTATGTATATGGTGTAAGGAAGGGGTTTAACTTTAATCTTCCACATATAGCTAGTCAGTTATCCCAGTACCATTTACTGAACAGGGAGTCTTTTTCCCATTGCTTGTTTTTGTCAGCTTTGTCAAAGATCAGATGGTCATAGAAGGCTGACCTTATTTTGGGGCTCTCTATTTTGTTCCATTGGCCTATGTGTCTGTTTTTGAACCAGAACCATGCTGTTTTGGTTACTGTAGCCTTGCAGTGTAGTCTGAAGTTGGGTAACATGAAGACTCCAGCTTTGTTACTTTTGCTTAGGATTGCCTTGGCTATTTGGGCTTTTTTTTGGTTCCACATGAATTTTAAAATAGTGTTTTCTAGTTCTGTGAAGAATGTCTTTGGTAGTTTGATAGGAATAGCATTGAATATGTAAATTGCATTGGGCAGTAAAGCCATTTTAATGATATTGATTCTTTCTATCAATGAGCATGAAAAAAACAAATTTTTTCATTTGTTTGTGTCTTCTCTGATTTCTTTGAGCAGTGTTTTGTAATTCTCATTGTAGATGTCATCCATTTTCCTCATTAGCTGTATTCCTAGGCATTTTACTCTTTGTGTGGCAATTGTGAACAGGATTGCCTTTCTGATTTGGCTCTCAGTTTCACTATTGTTGGTGAATAGAAATGCTAGTAATTTTTGTACATTGAATTTGTATCCAGCAACTTTGCTGAAGTTGTTTATCAGCTAAAAGAGCTTTTGGCCCAAGACTATGGGGTTCTCTAAATATAAAATTAGGTTGTCTGCAAATAGAGATAAATCAGCTTCCTCTCTTCCAATTTGATGCACTTGGTCTTTTTTCTTATCTGCTTTCTTTGACTAGGACTTCCAATACTATGTTGAATAGAAGTGCAGAGAGAGGGCATCTTTGTCTTGTGCTGGATTGCAAGGGGAATGCTACCAGTTTTTGCTCAATCATTATAATATTGGCTTTGGGTTTGTCATAGATGGCTCTAATTATTTTGAGGTATGGTATTAGTCAGGGTTCTCTAGAGGAACAAGACTAATAGCGTACATGTATATATGAAAGGGTGTTTAAGGAGTATTGACTCACACAATCACAAGGTTAATTCTCACAATAGGCTGTCTAAAAGTTGAGGAGCAAAGAAGACAGTATGAGTCCCAAAACCTCAAAAGTAGGGAAGCCGACAGTGCAACCTTCAGTTTGTGGCCAAAGACCCAAGATCCCCTGGCAAAGCACTGGTGTAAGCCCAAGAGTCCAAAAGCTGAAGAACTTGGAGTCTGATGTTCAAGGGCAGAAAGCATCCCGCACTGGAGAAAGATGAATGCTGGAAGACTCATCCAGTCTAGTTTTTCCATGTTCCTCTGCCTGCTTTTATCCTAGCTGTGCTAGCAGCTCATTAGAGGGTGCCCACCAAGACTAAAGGTAGGTCTGCCTCTTTTAGACCACTGAATCCAATATTAATCTCCTTTAGCAAACCCTCACAGACACACCCAGTAACAATACTTCACATCCTTCAATCCAATCAAGTTGACACTCAATATTAACCATCACAGGTATGTTCTTTTAATACCTTGGTTACTGAGAGTTTTTAATATGAAGGAATGTTGAATTTTTATAAAAGGTATTTTCTGTGTCTATTGAGACAAACTACATGATTATCTTGTGGTTTATTATAATTACCAACTTTGAATTCTGGGGATGAAACCTACTTGATCATGATAGATTAGCTTTTAGATGTGCTACTGGATTTGGTTTGCAAGTATTTTGTTTAGGATTTGTGCATTGATATTCACAAAAAAAATGTTGGCCTTAAGTTTCCTTTTTTGTTGTGTTTTGCCTGTTTTTGATATGTAGATGATGCTGGCCTCGTAGAGAGACCTGGGGAGGAGTCCTTTCTCCTCAATTTTTTGGAATAGTTTCAGTAGGTATGATATCAGCTCTTCTTAGTACATCTGGTAGAGTTTGGCTGTGAATCCATCTGATCCTGGGATTTTTTTGGTTGGTAGGCAGGCTATTTGTTATTGATTCAATTTTGGAGGTTATTATTGGTCTGTTCAGTGAATCATTTTCTTTCTGCCTCAGTCTTGGGAGGATGTGTGTGTCCAGAAATTTACTCATCTCTTCTAGGCTTTCTAGTTTGTGTGCATAGAGATGCTCATCATAGTTTTTAATGGCTGCTTTTATTTCTGTGGTCTCAGGAGCAACATTCCCATTATAATTTCTAATTATGTTTACTTGGATCTTTTTTCCTCTTTATTAGTCTAGCTTGCAATTTTTTGTAATGTAGCTAACTCTTGATTTGTTGATCTTTTGGATGTTGTGTGTGTGTGTGTGTTAATTTCCTTCAGTTAAGCTCTGATTTTTGTTATTTCTTGTCTTGTGCTAGCTATGGGGTTGATTTGTTCTTGTTTCTCTAATTCTTTCAGTTTTAAAGTTAGGCTGTTAATTTGAGATCTTTCTAACTTTTTGGTGTGTGCATTTAGTGCTATGAATTTCCTTCTTAACACTGCCTTAGCTGTGTCCCAGAGAATCTGGCATGTTGCATCTTTGTTCTCATTATTTTCAAAGAACTTCCTGATTTCTGTCGTAATTTCATTTTATACCCCAAAGTCATTCAGGAACATGTTGTTTAACTTGCAACTTTTATAATCTTTTATTTTTATGGTGTTGTGGTCTGAGAGTGTGTTCTATATGATTTCGGCTCTTTTATATTTGTTGAGGATTATTTTGTGTCCAATTATGTGATCAATTTTAGCATATATTCCATGTCATGATGAGAATAATGTATATTCTTTGCTTTTGGGTGGAGAGTTCTGTAAAAGTCTGTCAGATCCATTTGCTCCAGTGTTGAGTTTAGGTCCTGATATTGTCTGACTTTGTGTCCCCACCCAAATCTCATCTTAAACACTAATCTGAATTGTAATCCCCCATGTGTTGGGAGAGAGACCTCCTAGGATGTGATTAGATCATGGGGGTAGGCTCTCCATGCTGTTCTCATGATAATTAGTGAGTTAGCATGAGATCCAACGGTTTTATAAGGGGTTTTACGCACTTTGCTCATTCTTCTCCTTCCTGCCACCATGTGAAGAAAACATGTTTGCTTCCCCTTCTGTCATAATTGTAAATAAGTTTCCTGAGGCCTCTCCCACCCTACAAAACTGTGAATCAATTAAAACTTTTTCCTGTATAAGTTATTCAGTCTCAGGTATTTCTTCATAGCAGCATGAAAAAGGACAAATAAAGGTCCTGAATATCTTTGCTAATTTTCGGCCTCAATGATCTGTCTAATACTGCCAGTTAAGTGTTGAAGTCTCTCAGTAATATCGTGTGAGAGTCTATGTCTCTTCGTAGGTCTCTATGAACTTGCTTTATGAATCTGAGTGCTCCTCTGTTGGATGTATATATATTTGGAATAGTTAAGTCTTGTTTTTGAATTGAACCCTTTACATTATGTAATGCCTTTCCTTGTCTTTTTTGATCTATGTTGTTTCAAAATCTGCTTTGTCTGAAATTAGAACAGCAACCTCTGCTTTTTTTTTTTTTTTTCCTGTTTCATATTTGCTTGGTATATTTTTCTCCATCCCTGTATTTTGAGTCTATGAGTGCCATTACCTGTGAGATGGGTCTTTTGAGGATACCGTTGGGTCTTGCTTTTATAACCAGCTTGCCACTCTTTGCCTTTTAAGTGGGGATATTTAGCCCATTTGCATTTAAGATTAGTATTGATACGTGTGGATTTGATCCTAACATTGTGATGTTACCTGGTTATTATGTTGGCTTGTTTGTGTGGTTGCTTTAAAGTAATACTGGTCTGTGTGTTTAAGTGTGGTTTTTTATTAGCTGGTACCAGTCTTTCCTTTCCATATTTAGTAGTCTTTTCAAGATCTCTTGTTAAGCAGGTCTGGCGATAATGAATTCCCTCAATATTTGCTTATCTGGGGAGAATCTTATTTCTCCTTAACTTAAGAAGCTTAGTTTGACTGGATGTGAAATTATTGGTTGAATATGTTTTTAAGAATGCTGAATATCGGTCCCCAATCTATTCTGGCTTTAGAATTTCAGCTGAAAGGTCTGCTGTTAGCCTGTTAGGGTTCCCTTTGTAGGTGACCTGCTCTTTCTCTCTGGCTGCCTTTAACATTTTTTCTTTCACACCAACCTTAGAAAATTTGATGATTATGTGTCTTGGGGATGATCTTCTTGTGTAGAATCTTGCAGGAGTTATCTGCATTTCTTGAATTTGACTGTTGGCCTCTCTAACAATGTTAGAGTAGTGTTCATGGATAATATTCTGAAATATGTTTTCCAAGTTGTTTGCTTTCTTCCCCTCTGTTTCAGGAATGTCAATCATTCATAGATTTGGCATTTTTACATAATCCCATACTTCTTGGAGGTTTTGTTCCCTTTTTTATTCTTTTTAAAATTTTTGTAAGACTGTCTTATTTCTGAGAACACGTCTTTAAGTTCTAAGATTCTTTCCTCAGCTTGGTTTATCCTGCTGTTAATACTTGCGATTGCATTGTGAAATTCTTGTATTGTGTTACTGAGTTTTGTCAGACCCATTCGGATTTTTTTTAAACAGCTATTTTTTTCCTTTAGCTCTTCTGCCACTGCCTCTGCAGTGGACCTTCCCTTGCCACTCTCAGAATAAAAAAGCATTAAAGATCCTAAGTATTTTTTTTTTTTCACACCTCCAACATATTTCAGTCAACCAAAGTAGAAGAGGCTAGTCCATCTCCCACAGGTTCCACACATACCCCACTGCTAGTAACAAGACAGGAAACCACTGGCTTGGGCCCAGAGCACAGACCCTCCATCCTGGGAGAATTACATTGAGCAATTGGTTACTTGCACCACTTTGGGGTGGAACCTCTGGGAGACAGGCAAACAACCCTCTACCACAACCACTACTAAAATTTCTTCCTCTGCTGCCTCTAAGGTGGGGAAGAAATATAAACACTGAGATCACCTCAGAGATGCAATGGGCAGCCCAGAAGTGTCACATAAGGATCTACGGCTAACGATCAAAGGAAAGAAGACCCCGCACTTTCAGAGCATTGAGAGGGAACTTGGCTGCAACTGTGAGAATACAGGGTAGTCATGCAGCTGAGAAACATTCTATCAAATGACCAATAAGCTTACATACTACCTGTTAGATTATACCCCAAAGTTTCAACACCAAACATACCTCACTAATATCTACCCTTCTGAAGCGAGAGACAAGAAGGCAGCTTCCAATAAAGACCATGCACAAAGCCTGAGACCGGTGAAAACATTCAGAAAATAAGCCTATTGATTGTACTCAATTGACACCACAGATAAAGGAGCATCCCCACACAGAGATGAGAAAGAACCAATGCAAGAACTCTAGTAACTCAAATGGCCAGAGCGTTGTATGCCCTTCAAATGACTGCACCAGTTCTTTAACAAGAGTTCTTAACCAGGCTAAACTGGCTGGAATGACAAATAGAATTCAGAATATGGATAGAAACAAAGATCATTGAGATTTAGAAGGACAGCAAAACTTGACCCAAGGAAAATAATAATCACAATAAAGCAATCCAAGTGTATTTTATAACACATTCTTATGTACTATTTTGGGTTATACTATCTTTTTAAAAAAAATTAAGAGAAGTTAATTTCTTTTTTGTTCTTTCTCTGCAAGTAGAAATTAATCAAACATTTAAAAATTTTTAATTATTTACTTTAAGACAACAAAGATCTAGCCCATTAATTAATGAGGATTTTTATAAACAAATCTTGAAGCAATAAAAACTAAATAGGAGTTCACATTTAAAAACCAGTAACAGATTAAATCAATTTTTGGAGTTGTTTTACTCAGGCCATTTTCTATGCTTCAGCCCGTTTGTGAACATATGCTGCGTCATTCTGACTGAAAACCTTAAATGAAGCATCTTAAAGAAGGGCCATGAAGAATATAAAGAAAACTGTGTATAAAGACTAAATGTCTTTTTTGGGTGCTTTTTTCAAAGAATTTTATTTAAAATCATTCTACCAATGACATTTTTTTTTTCAGATATTTAAAAGGTATGAATTATTTTCAGTATTAAAGGACACCACCTGTATTTTTAACTATGATAAAAGGGTCATCTCTTGTAGTTAATAACACCAATTAACCTTTAAATACATTATAGAAAATTAAAAATATATAATCACCAATTTGCCTATAAACGCTTTTCTTTATTCAATAGTGGTGGTTATTAATTGGTACAAATCTCTTTATTTTCAGAGCAATAAAAGCATGAAAAACACTTTCTTATTTTTAAAAGAATCTTTCATAATAAACCTCAGCTACACCATTACTAGTAACTTTGACAAATAGACTTTATTATAAACCTGTAAATGCCTAATACTGTGCAATTCAAATAATTTTGTATCATTACTCTTGGTATCAAAATAGCTTTTCATTTTTTGTTCAACATGAGAAAAAATATTAGGTAAGTATTTTGAACTGAAGATCTCATTATAGTTTACTAAGAAGACAATATTGTATTTGTTATAATCTTGATAGAACTAATGAAAAGAAGTACATGGGTCTTGGCTATTACCTATTAGTTCAGCAATATGTGATAATATATGTATTTAATTAATTATATCTAAGGTTCATATCTATTAATACCTTACTTCTGGTTCTGCACTAATTAGGTATTCACATTTAGTCATGCTACTAACAATTTTGTGTCCTAAATTTTTCCAATTGTAAAATTAAGAAGCATCTCAAGTTCTGGTCCCTTTATAAAACTTTATGATCTGTGGTGAATAATTATAGGTAAACATTTAAACTGAATTTTCTTTTCACTTTCAAAAACATTTTTTCCATAAAGTTGTTTGTCACCACTTTATAGGCTTTTATTATGCAATGAAAGTCTTACAGAAGTTAAATATCTCATTTTATACGTCTTTGCTAAATTTTAAGTGGTGTCACAAAGTGCTGCATTAATTTATAATTTTTAGTACTCATCAAGGTATTTTCTGTATAAGTACAAGTGATGGCTAAGATTAGTACAATATATAGTCCTGTATAATTTTTCTGTTAAAATCTGTCTTTATTAAAATAGTATATTTTGACATGTGGATTCAAACATAAGGAAAGAGGATAAAAAAACATACATACTACTGGGATAAAAGTTAACTTTAAGTATATTTAACTGTCAATCATCATAGTCTAATTACATTCTGGCTTTGCTTATAGATTAATTCATCCCAGGTATAAGAAAAAAGATTTTGTTATATCTGTGTTAAAATTCTAATTCAGAAGAAAAAGTACAACTTTTTTTTGAAACTGGTTTCCGGGTTTTTAAAAAAAATTTTGTTTTAATTAATATGATTCTTCAAAATTTACTTTTCTGAAAGTCACAGAAGCTACATTGGGTCCATAGCCCCAGAACTAATCAATTTAGGCTAGTTAGTTAAGAGGGTTCTCATCTTATTTTCGAGGTACAGATTTGTTTTTATCGATCTTTGCAAACAGGTACAGACATAATAATAGTACATTATCTAATTAACATATATTCGATCTAGTAATATAATCCTTAATCACATTTTTTTTTTGGCTTCTTTTTAAGCTGAGGTTTTAAGTAGGATAAAGCCAGACGTAAAATATAATATTTTTCTTCAAATTTCAAAGTAGGAGAAATACTATTTAAAATTTGCCTGGAAAACCATGAGCATTTCTAAAGTAATTTAATACTGAAGTAATAGAAAGTTGAATGGTTATAAAAAAACAATGGGACAACTAGAAAATAGAGCTGGGCACAGTGGCTCGCGCCTGTAATCCCAACACTTTCAGAGGCCAAGACGGGCAGATCACCTGAAGTCAGGAGTTCTAGACCAACCTGGACAACATGAAGAAACCCTGTCTCTACTAAAAATACAAAAATTAGCCCGGCGTGATGGCAGGCACCTGTAATCCCAGCTATTTGGGAGGCCGAAGCAGAAGAATCGCTTGAACCTGGGAGGCGGAAGTTGCAGTTAGCAGAGATCACACCCCTGCACTTGGGTGACAGAGTCAGACTCTGTTTATAAATAAATAAATAAATAAATGAAAAAAACAAAGGAAAAGAAAAAGAATACCACAAAATAATCTTTAAAAAATTGTTTTTGTTGCCTGTGCTTTTGGCATCATATCCAAAAAATTTTTGCAAAGACCAATTTCAAGGAGCTTTTTATGTTTTCTTCAAAGAGTTTTATGGTTTCATGTCTGACATTTAAGTTTTTAATCAATTTTTAGTTGATTTTTTTTTGTATGATGTAAGATACAGGTCCAATTTTATTCTTTTGCATGGAAATTATTAGTTTTCCCAGCACCATTTATTGAAAAGATTATTCTTTCCCATTTATGTATTCTTGGTACATTTGTCAAAGATTAGTTGATAGTGTACGCATGGGTTTATTTCTGGAGTGTCTCTTCTGTTCCACTGGTCTGTGTGTCTATTTTTATGCCAGTACCATGTTGTTTCAATTACTATCACTTTGCAATACAATTTGAACTAAGGAAGTGTGATGCCTAAAGCTTTATGTTTTTTTTTTTTTTTTTATCTTTTTCTCAAGATTGCTTTGGTTATTCAGGGTGTTTGTCATTCCATATTAATTTTAAGATTATTTTTAGTATTCCTTTGAATAATGCCATTGGGATTTTGATAGGAATTTTTTTGAATCAAAAGATTGTTTGAGGTAGCATAGACAATTGTTTTTCTTTCCTTCTTTTTTTTTTTTTTTTTTTTTTCTTTTTTAAATTCTGAGACAGGATCTTACTCTGTTGGCCATGCTGGTATCCTGGTGTTATAAATGTTAAAATTATGTATTTTGGCCATTTTAATCAGATTGTGTATATTTTGGCTATTGAGCTATTTTAGTACCTTGTATATTCTGGTTATTAGTCCCTTGTCAGATGGATAGTTTGCAAATATTTTCTACCATTCTGTGGATTGTTTCTCCACTTTGTTGATTTTTTTTTCATTTGCTGTACAGTAGCTTTTTTACTTGATGTCATTACATTTGCCAATTTTTGCTTTGTTTGACTGCGTTTGTTTGGTGTTGCTCAAAAAATGTTTGCCCAGACCAATGTCTTGGAGATTTTCCCCAATGTTCTCTTGTAGTGGTTTCATGGTTTGAGGTTTTAGATTTAAGTCTTTAATCCCTTTGGTTTGATTTTTGTACATGGTGAGAGATAGAGTTCTAGTTTCATTCTTTTGCATATGTGTATCCAGATTCCCCAGCATCATTTATTGATGAGGGTGTCTTTTCTCCAGCTTATGTTCTTGGCACTATTGTTGAAAATGAGTTCACTGTAGGTGTGTGGATTTGTTTCTGGATTCTCTACTCTTTTCCATTGGTCTACATGTCAGTTTCTATGCTAGTAGCATGCTGTTTTGTTTACTATAGCTTTGTAGTTGCTATGTCTATGAAGAACATCATTGGTATTTTGATAGGGATTGCATTGAATCTGTAGGTTGCTTTGGTCAATATAGACATTTTAACAATTTTTCTACCAACTCATAAACATGGAATGTCTTTGCATTATTTAGTTTCCTCTTCATTTTTTTCATCTGTGTTATATAGTTTTTATTATAGATATCTTTTACTTCTTTGGTTTATTACTAGGTATTTAATTTGATGTTTGGTTATTATAAATGTGATTACCTTTTAATTTCTTTTTTAGATTGTTCACTGTTTGCATATAGAAATGCTACTGATTTTTGTGTTTTTTATTCCTTAACTTCAGTGAAGGTGTTTACTAGTTTTAATAATTGTTTTTTTGTGGAGTCTTTAGGATTTTCCTAATATAAGGACATATAATCTGCAAACAAGGATAATTTAACTTTTTTTCCCTTAAAACTTGTATGTATTTTATTTATTTCTCATCTTACTGCTTTAGCTAGGATTTCCATCACTATGTTGAATAACATTGATGACAACAAACATCCTTGTCATGTTCTACATCTTAGAGGAAAATATTTCAGTTGTTTCCCATTCTGTATACTAGCTGTGGGACTGTCACATATGGCTTTTATTTTGTTGAAGTATGTTTCTTATTTCCCTGATGCTTTTGGGATTTTTATCATGAAGTGATTTTGAATATTATCAAATTATTTTTCATTATCAATTGAAATGATCAGCACTTTGAGAGGCTGAGGCATCAGGATTGCATGAACCCCCGGGGGTTTGAGACCAGCCTGGGCAACATAAGGAGACCTTGTCTCTACAAATAATAGAAATTAAAATAAAATTAAAAATCATATATTTTTTGTTCTTCATTCTGTTGATATGATGTATCACATTGATTGATTTGCATATGTTGAACCACCCTTGTATCCCAGGAATAAATCTTACTTGGCCATAATAGATGACATCTTTTCAATGTATCGTTTAATTTTGTTTAACAATATGTTATTGGAAATTTTTGCATCAGTATCATCAGAGACATTGGCTTTTTATTTTTTCTTTGATCTAGTTTTGGGATCAGTGTAATATTGGCCTTATAGAATGAGTTTAGAATATTACCTTCTCTACTTTTAAGAATAGTTTGAATAGGATTGATATTAGCTCTAAAATGTTGGTGGAATTCAGAAGTGAATCTCTCAGGTTGAGGACTTTACCTTGCTGGGAGGCTTTTTATTATAGCCTCAATCTAGTAACTTGTTACTTTTCTGTTTAGGTTTTGGATTCTTACCTAGTTCAATCTTGGTAGGTTTTATGTGTCTAGCACTTTGTGTATTTTTTCTAGATTTTCCAGCTTATTGCATATAGTTGCTGATAGTAGCCACTAATAATTCTTTGAATTTTACAGTTTCTGTTGTAATGTCTCCTTTTACATCTCGATTTTATTTATTTGGATCTTTTCTCTTTTTTTAGTTACTATGACTAAGCGTTTGTCAATTTTGTCTAACTTTCAAAAAACACTCTACAATTTTTATTTCATTGATCCCTTGTATTATATTTTTCATTTCAATTTTATTTATTTAAAATTATTTTAATTTGTAATTTTTATGGCTACATAGAGATATACATTAATGTGGTACATGAGATGTTTTGATACATGCATGCAATGTGAAATAAATGCACAATGAAGAATGGGGTATCCATCTCATCAAACATTTATCCCTAGTAACAAACAATACAATTACAGTCTTTAGGTTATTTTTAAATGTATCAATTTCATTTTTTCTTCTCTGATCATTATTATTTTTTCTTCTACTAATTTTGGGTTCAGATTGCTCTTGCTTTTCTAGTTTTTAATATGCATTATTAGGTTTTTTACTGACTTTTTTTTTTTAATGTAGGCACTTATAGCTATACATTTCCCTCTTAGTACTGCTTTTGCTGTATCTCATAGACTTTTGGTATGCTGTGTTCTATTATCATTTGTTTGAAGACATTTTTCAATTTCCTTCTTAATTTCTTCCTTGGCTCACTGTTCATTCAGGATAATATTGTTTCATTTTTATGTATTTGTATAGTTTCCAAAGTTCCTCTTATTTATTTCTAGTTTTATTGCATTGTGGTCATAGAATATGCTTGATACTATTCCAATTTTTTGAATGTTTTAAGACTTGTTTTCTGATCTAACATATGGTATGTCCTTGAGAGTGATCCACATGCTGAGGAAAAGTGTGTTTTCTTTTATCATTGCATATAATGTTCTGTAAATAGCTATTAGGTCAATTTGGTCTACACTGCAGAATAAATTTGATGATTCTTTATTGATTTTCTGTATGAAAGACGTGTCCAATCCTGAAAGTAGAGTGTTGAAATCTCCCACTATTATTGTTGTGGGGCCTATATCTCTTTTCATCTCTAAAAATATTCAACTTAAATATCTGTGTGCTCCAGTGTTGGATGCTTGTATTTTTTAAGTTGCTATATCTTCTTGCTGAATTTCCCCTTTTATCATTTCATAGTTTCCTTCTTTGTCTCTTCTTACAGTTTTTGTCTTGAAATCTATTTTGTCTGATATAAGTATAGCTACTCCCGCTCCTCTTTAGTTTCCATTGACATGGAATATGGAATATCTTTTTCGATTATTATTATTTTTTTCAGTCTACGTGTGTGTTGATAGGTGAAGAGTTTTTCTTGTAGGCAACAACTAAGTGGGTATATTTTAAATCAGTTTAGCCACTCTATTTATTTTGATTGAAGACTTTAGTCCATTTACATTTAATGTTATTATAAATAAGTAAGAACTTACTCATGCCATTTTGTTGTTTTCTTGTTACTTTGTGATCTTCTCTTCCTTATTTTCTTCCTGTTTTCCTTTTAATAAAGGTGATTTCCTTTGGTGATATAAATTAGTTTCTTGCTTTTTATTTTTTGTATATCCATTCTGTATATTTTTGTTTGAGGCTAACATTTGGCTTATAACCAATTGTTTTCAATGATAACAAGGTAACACTACATAAACAAAGAAAAGCATGCAAAAACAAAACCAATAAAGACTAACTTCATCCCTCTGATTTTTAACATTTTGTTGTTTCTACTTATATTTTATTGTACTGTGTATGTCTTGAAATGTTGTTATAGTTATTATTTTTCATTGGTTCAGTATTAAGTCTTTCTACTTAACTGTAGTTTATATACCACAATTACAGTATTATAATATTCTGTGATTTTTTTTGTACTTATTATTACCAGTGAGTTTTTTACCTTCAGATGACTTCTTATTGCTTGTTAACATTCTTTTCTTTCTGACTGAAGTACTTTCTTTAGCATTTCTTGTAGGACAATTCTCTTGTTAATGAAATCTCTCAGCTTTTGTTTGTTTGTGAACATCTTTACTTGTCATTCATATCTGAAGCATAGTTTTACCAGATATACTATTTAAGGCTAAAATTTTTTCTTCAACACTTTAGATATGTCAGACCACTCTCTTTTGGCCTGTAAGATTTCCACTGAAAAGTCTGCTGCCAGATGTATTGGAGCTCCATTGTATGTTATTTGTTTCTTTTCTGTTGTTGCTTTTAAGATTCTTATTTTTGAACTTCAGAAGTTTGATTATTACATGCCTTGAGTAGTCTTTGGGAAAAATCTGCATGGTGTCCTACAACCTTCTTGTACTGGGATATTGATATATTTTTCTAGGTTTGGAAAGTTCTCTATTATTACCCTTTTGAGTAAGTATTAATTTTAGTCTTCACTATCTGGGCTTATTTGTACCCATTCTTCTGTGGAAGGCTTTCCAGATATTAGAAAAAACTTGAGTGTTGTGATCTAAGCTGAATCTGCCTAAGCCTGTATGCCAAACCCAGTTAACACTGTGGTTCTTGCAGACTAGTAGATGTACAACCTTGATGATCTTGGACAAGATCCAAAAGAATTCTCCGGTTTGCCAGGCAGAAACTGTTGCTCCCTTCTCTTACTTTTTCTCAAATGAACGCAGTCTCTTTCTCTGGTCTGAGACACCTGGAGCTAGGGGTGTTGGGGCAAGAGGACCCTGGTGGCCATCACCACTAGGACTACACTGGGTTAGACCTGAAGCCAGCACAGCACAGGGTCTCACTCAAGGCCTATTGTAATCACTTCTTGGCTTCAGTCTGTTTGCTTAAGGTCTTGGGACTACAATCAGCAGGCAACAAAGCCAGTCAGGTCTTTGTCCTTCCCTTCAGGGAGATGAGTTCTCCCCAGTGCCATGTGGGTCCTTAGGTGTTGTTCAGGAGTCAGAGACTACAGCCAAAAACCTGTCCTGTGACTTATCCTTCAGGGTAGTGGGCTGCCCTCTGGCCCCAGACAACTCCAGAAATGCAGTCTAAGAGTAAAGACCTGAAATTTGGGACCCCAAGTGTCTGCTTGGTGCTGTACCCCGCTGTGGCCATGTTGGTAGATTAGGTGCAAGGCTTTTTTCTCTGCTTTTCTCAAGTTTATGGAGTTTCATCCCATAGCCATCCCAGCTGGGAATGTGCTGAGTCTCACCTGAAGCCAGCAAGTGTTAGAGTTTCACCCAAAGCCCTTGACATAGTATTTGGGAATTTCCTCTGATTATTCAGGGCCCAAGAGCTTTTTGGTTAACGGGTGATAATCCTTCCAGAACTGGGTCTTTCCCTTCAAGAAAGCAGGTTCCCTTCTGGCCCAGAGTGTGTCTAGAAATACCAGGAAGTAGGATCTGGAAGTGTTCTCCAGGAAGTAGGGTCTAAAATGACTGGTGCTCTAACCTGCTGTAGTTGAGCTGGTGTCTAAGGCGCAAGACAAACTCCTCCTTACTATTTCCACTTCTCTCCTTAAATGGAGAGAAGGGCTCACTGTTGGAGCCATGAGCTGTGCAGCCTGGGCTTTGGGGAAGGCTGGTGCCAGCACTCCCTTAGCTGTTCCTGCTGGTGTATCAGTAGATTAACCCACCTAACCCAGCCCACTGTCTCTGGGCCCAGTTCAGCACTCGGACTCATAGTCCTTGTGGCAGTCTATATTCAAGTATATTTATGATCCCAGAGCACTTTAGCACACAATGGCAAGGCTCATGGAAACTCATGTTTGGACCACTGGGATTGGTGATTCCCCTTTCACTCAAACTGATTTAAATGCTCCTTTCCTGGGTGGGTGGCAGCTGAATTGGTATGGTTTTGTTTTCTGTTATAACAGGTCAGAACTAAGTCAGTCCCCTCTCCCCTGTGCACAGAAACACTCCGCACCATGCAGCCACTGCTGGTGTGTGGGACAGGCATGGCATCAGCAATTCAAGGCTGTTTTTACTACCTCTTCAGTGCTTCTTTCAGTTATATGAAATAAAAAGCAGGTATTATGAGTGTTCACTTGATTTGGGGTTATTATGAAGGTGCTTTTCTTGTGTAGATAGTTGTTAAATTGGTTATTATGAAGGTGCTTTTCTTGTGTAGATAGTTGTGAAATTGGTGTCCTTGCCAGGAGGATGATCAACAAAGCCTTCTATTTCTTCATCTTGCCCCACCTCTCTCCCTCCTTCATGTTTCTTGACCTGTAAAAATTATGTCATCTGAAAACAGGGCAATTTAACTTTTTCTGTTTTAATTTGGAAACCTTGTATTTCTAGTTCTCATCTAATTGTTCTAGCTAGGACTTTTAGTTCTATGTTCAATTGAAATGGAGAGCATAGACATCCTTGCTTTGTTCCTAATTTAGAGAGAATACTTTCAGCTTTTTATGATTGAATGTAATTCCAAAAGCACAAACAACAAAAGCAAACATAAACACATGGTATTACATCAAACTAAAAAAAATTTGCACAGTAAAGGAAACATTCAACACAATGAAAGGTCAACCAACTAAATGGGAGAAAGTATTTTTAAATCATATATCTGACAAGGGATTGATATTCAAACATATGAGAAACATCTATAATTCAATAGGAACAAAATCAGCTGATTAAAAAATAGGCAAAGAATCTGAGTAGACAATGAGCTAAAGAAAACATACAAATGGCCAACAGATCATTGTATATTGTATGGATATGAAAAGGTGCTCAATCAAGCAACATCATTAATCACTAGAAAAATCAAAATTACAATAGAATATAACCACACATCTAGTATCAAAAAGTCAAATAGTGACAAGTGTTGGCAGGGATGCAGAGGAAAGGGAGCACTTGTATTCTGATGGGATTGTAAACTGGTACAGTTATTTTGAAAAACAGTAGAGAGGATCCTCAAAAACTTAAAAACAGAGCTACCACATGATTTTTTTTCCAGCAATCCTACTTTTGAATATATATTTAAGGACATTGCAATCTGTATGTGAAAAAGGTATCTGCATTCCTATGTTTATTGTAGCATTGTTCACAATGGTTAAAATAGGGAAACAACCTAAGTGTTTGGTAATGGATGAATGGATCAAGAAAATGAGATGTATATATATAATGAAACATTATTCAGCCTTATAGAAGGAAAAAAAACCTGTCATTTGCAAAACCATGGATGAAACTAGAGGATGTTATGCTAAATGAGATAACTCAAGCACAAAAAGACAAATACTGCACGATCTCACTTTTATATGGAATTTGAAGTTGAACTCATAGAAACATGGTAGAAAGGTGGCTGCCAGGGGCTGAGGAGTGAGAAAAATGAGAACATTTTGGTCAAAATGTTTGAAATTTTAAGTTGAGTAATTCTGAAGATCTAATATACAACATAGTAACTATAGTTAATGGAAATATATTGTATTTTTGAAATTAATTAAAAAGTAGATGTTGAGTGTTCTCACCACAAAAAAATGCTAACTATATGATATGATGTATATGTTAATTTTGGTAATCACTTTATATTGTATACATATATCAAAGGATTACATTTTACATTTTAAATACATATAATTTGTATTTGTCAGTTACATGTCAAGGAAGTTGGGGAAAAGATTTTTAAAAAGTAAGTGTTGGTAGCTGGGTGTGGTGACTCGTGCCTGTAATCCCAGCAATTTGGGAGGCCAAGGCAGGTGGATCACCGGAGGTCAGGAGTTCGAGGTCAGCCTGGCCAACCCTGTCTCTACTAAAAATAATAATAAAAAAAAAAAATTAGCTGGGTGTGGTGGCACATGCCTGTGATCTCAGCTACTTGGGAGACTGAGGCTGGAGAATCACTTGAACCCAGGAGGCGGAGGTTGCAATGAGCCGAGATCATACCACTGCACTCCAGCCTGGGCAACAAAGCAAGACTCTGTCTCAAAAAAAAAAAAAAAAGAAAGAAAAAAAAGAAAAAGTGTTGGTGAGAATGTGGAAAAAAGAAAACTTTTGTAAATTGTTTGCAGAGATTTAATTGGTACAGCCATTATGGAAAACAGTATGGGGCTCCCTCATAAAATTAAAATTACAACTACTATGTGATATAGCAATTCCACTACTGGATATATATCCAAAATAATTTAAATTAGAATCTTGAATAGATATTTGCACTCTCATGTTTATTATATCATTATTTACAATAGCTAAGTTAGGTAAACAACATAAATGTCAATTGGTGGATGAATGCATATAGAAAATGTGGTATATACATTCATAGGAATTATTACTCAGCCTGAAAAAAATACTGCAATACGTAGCAATGAAGATGAACCTTGAAAACATGCTAAGTGAAATGGGCCAGATGCGGAAAGGCAAATAGTGCATGATCTCAGGTGTGGAATCGAAATAGTCAAGATCATAAAGCACATAGTAGAATGGTAGTTGCCAGGTGCTGGAGGAAGGAGGAAATGGGGAAATGTTTGTTAAAGGGTACAAAATTTCAGTTCTGTAAGATCAATCTTTTTGAGAGATCTATGGTTTAGTACCTATAGTTAATAATACTGTATTATATACTTAAAAGTTGCTAAGAGTTTAGAACTTATGCTAAGTGTTATTACTCTGAAATAAATAACAGAGGGTGCAGGAGAAAACTTTTGGAGGTTGTCTGGCTAGGACTTTCAGTACTAGGAGTAATGCCAAATATGTCTATGGCCTTCATAGTGGTAATGATTTCATGAGGTTATACATATCCTTCATTTCATTGAATTATATCCATTAAGTATGTATGGCTGTTTACATATCAGTTGTACCTAAATAAAGTAGTTTAAAATTTGAAGAGTTTTAAATTTCAAGTTAATTAAAAATATACTAAGATTGGTGACGTTTTATCTACCTCTTTTTAAAAAAATTACGTTTTATACAATTTAAAATCACAGAGACAAAGCTCTTCTGGCATTTCGTAAGAAAAAGCAGCTTAAATTATGAAAAATAATTCCATTATTGCACCCCTCTAGTTGATAAAAACATTTTGTTGTTTTTGCTATAAGAGAAAATCTCAGCTCTTATGCTTTCCGTAATTAAAACGTTTTTGAAAATGAATCTGAAAATTTTCCTTATGTTTAAACACTTTTAAATATCAGTTGTCAAATTGTCAGAGAAGCAGAGTCTTCCCAGCTTCTATTAATACATGCATCTTCTGGTTTTGGCATGAATATTGCTGTCAGTTTTCTGAATGTTCTGTAACTGGGAATGGTCTAAATGAAGCTTGCCCAAGCCGCCACCTGCGGGCCTCATGAGGACCAGGACGGCTTTGAAAGCAGCCCAACACAAACTAGCAAACTTTCCTAAAAGATTATGAAATTCTTTTGTAATTTAAAAAAAAATTCATCAGCTATTGTTAATATTTGTGTATTTTATGTGTGGCCGACGACAATTATTCTTTTTCCTATGTCATCCAAGGAAGACAAAAGATTCAACACTCCTGACATTTTCCTTGAACACTAAACTATTAGGTGGACTGTTGTACAGAGAAGTGAAACGCTTTCAGCTGTGACAGTGTAAGTTTCCAAGTCTAAACGCTGTCTTGAAGACAGGTGAATTTAAATCAGAAGTCTTTTACTAGTAATGAAAATAAAATGGAATCGTTTATGGGATCTTTTGCATTTCATATCGTTGTCAATGCATTTCAGTTGCTTATTATTTTGATGACTCCTACCTCATGAATATTTTGCTTGAAATTTTGAGAAATGCATGTTTTTCCTTTTTAAAAACGTAATACATATTTTGGCTCCAAATTTGAATTGATTGTGCTGTTAATCTGCATACTAAAGCATTGTTAATATAATAGTACAAAGAAACTTTAATATGGTACTATTCTTAACTATTGAGATGCACAGAAAGATTGATTCTATAAACAGCTCGAATTACTCACTATTGCAAGGGAAATGTTACAACAATCTTATTAACATTGATCACATTCAAAGGTGCTTGAAAGAATACAATATTAACACGTGCTAACTTATTTTTTTCTTTTAATTTTTAAAATTTTTTGTGGGTACATAGTAGGTACATATATTTATGGGGTACATGAGATGTTTTGATACAAGCATGTAATGTGAAATAAGCATATCATGGAGAATGACGTATCCAACTCCTCAAGCATGTATTCTTTGATTTACAAACAATACAATTATAATCTTATTTAAAATGTACAATTGGCCCGGCACTGTGGCTCATGTCTGTAATGCCAGAACTTCAGAAGGCCGAGGCCTGCAGATCACCTGAGGTCAGGAGTTCAAGACCAGCTTGGCCAACATGGCAAAACCCCGTCTCTACTAAAAATACAAAAATTAGCTGGGCATTGTGGTGGGTGCCTGTAATCCCAGCCACTCGGTAGGCTGAGGCAGGGAGAATGGCTTGAACCCAGGAGGCGGAGGTTGCAGTGAGCCGAGATTGCACCACTGCACTCCAGCCTGGGCGACAGAGCAAGACTGTCTCAAAAGAAAAAACATAAAATAAAAAGAAATAAAAATAAAATGTATAATTAAGCTATTATTCACTATAGTTGCCCTATTGTGCTATCGAATAGTAGGTCTTATTCTATTTTTTAATGAAACTATTGTTAAGGTAATAAGAGTGATTTTTAAAAAATCATGAAAAGAATAATCATAGTCTATTGTACATTTTCAGAATAGTTCCATTTATATTTGAGGTATCAAAAGTAGTTGACAACGTATGACAAAATAATTATAGGTACGAATTTATAAAAGATGACTGACTAGAGGAGCAAATAATTTTGTTTGCTGATGACATTGTAACTGGTTTATTATCATTAAAATACTTTTAGTATGAATAATAAATCTATTGAATTTTGGCATTAGTTATTACCTTTAGAAGGTTGCATTCTGTCCCATTTCACATTTTAAAAACTCCGTATACAAACATAAAAACTTACAAAGCTTTTAAGCAGGTCAATTTTTATGGATTCTTCCTTCCATGAAAAAATAAAATGCATTTTATTTTAGCTAAAATCACTCCTTTCTGTACCACCCTAAGCATTGAATATAATTATATCTTTAGAATTTTGCCATAAAATATTTCTGAACTACTTCTGCAGTGTAGTATAAATTGTATCTCTAGCCAGGAAATGATTTGACTACTACAAACTGGAGGTATTATGGAGGTTAAACCATTTAGCCTGCTAAAAATGACTGCAGGTATAGTACATTTGATGTAGATAAAGACCATGCTTGAGTCTGAAACCGCGTATTACCATTTGCAAGCATTGTGAAATTGTGCAAATGAACTTACCTTTCTCTGAGCTTCAATTGAATCACATGTAAAATATTCTCCCTAACTTAGAAGATGATTAATAATTTTAGAGGTGGTAATATTTACAAAGTGCCTAATGCAGATGTTGGTGAATAGTAAGAATTCAATCACTTTAAAAATCTGAATGTAAGTAAGTTATAAAGTTCAATACACCATTTAAAAATACCAAATCCATGAATTTTGATTACATTGTAGGACAGTTTCAAAAATGCTAAGATGAAGTAATTTCTTACTAAATATTAGGTGATTAAGTTTCATAAAAACATATTACAACATATGTACAGCTATGTCATAATTTGTGACCCACATGATCTGTTATTTTGTGTTTTCATTATCATTGTGTAATTTAAATCTGTAAATTCAAGATGTTTTGGAACTCTAGATCAAATATAAAGTACCTGTAAATTCTCTTTCAGATAAGATATTAGTTATCATATAAGATATAGAATTTGAGGATTTTTTTTTTTATAAACTACTCAAAAGGTCAGTTGAAGTTTTACAATTGAAAATGTGTGAATTCATGGAAGAGTCACTGATCATTTTAGAATATTTATGAACATTCATGTTCTACATTATAGACAAAAACAAGTGATTTGAATATTAATATTTATGGAAAAACTTCTCAAGTCATAAGTTATCTGAAGGCAGGAATCATGTCTTATTTATATTTGTATCTTCAGCACATAGCACAGTTCCTGACACAAAGTAGGACTCATTAAGTGCCTACTGATCGACTGAAAAAATAGAACATCTCACCATTAATTCTTCAAAAAAGTAATCCTAACTTAGTTTTCCCAGACACTGATATTAGAAACAAAACTTTACTAGAGTTTTGATGAATTTTTCAGAAGAATGACCTCAGAGAGACAGTGCGGATGCTGATGTGTGTGTGTGTGTGTGTGTGTGTGTGTGTGTGTGTGTGTGTGTGTGTGTGTGTGTCTAATAAATGGATGACTGGAAAATGAAAAGAAAGTTGTATAGACAGAATTGTATATTAGGAGACAATGCAGAAGAGATTATCTACTTTTATGTGTATGTTGGGAGGCTGATTTCGAACTGTTAAACATAGAATCCTTTTTTGTTTTCGTGAACTTGCACACAGAAGTATCTATAGTATCCTTAATGTGTTAGTTAGTAGGATAAAAATTCGCTTTGCCTAAGTAGCATTGCATGAGTTGGGGGTACTGAAAAAATGTAAGTTTAATGAATTGAGTCTAGTTAGGAGTATACAAATTTAATTATATTCCAGATCCATAAGAGTTTCCTCAAAGAAATTGTGTCATATTTTAACAGAGATTTAAAAGGTAACAATTTCAATCTGAAAGTGTGCATAATAAAATTTTGGAAATTATGAAACAATTTTATAAATTATTTTTGACAACAGTGACAAGAATGGGGAAAACATTTCAGCCGTACATAAAATTTTAGAGTGTGATTGAGCACCTTCCACCTTATCCCACAAATTAAATGATTTCAGTGTTTACAAAAAAAGAATATGTAATTTCAATAACTTTTGAATTTTCCCTTTTCTCTCCACTAGGCTACGCTGTTCGTTTCCTCCGTAGGTCTCTTTTATTTGATGTGACTGTGGTTAGAATATTTAACATTAGATCCAGCGTCTTAGCAATTTTTGAAGTGTATAATGCATTATTATCAATTCTAGGTACAATCTTGTATACGAGATCTCTAGAGCTTATAAATCTTGCTTAACTAGCACTTTTTGCCTGTTGATAATTACGTACCTTCCTACTTCCCCCTTCCCCCAGTCCTTGGCAACCATTTCACTGTTCGCTTTGAATATTTTAGAAACCTTATACAAATTGAATCGTTCCATATTTTTATTTCTGTGACTGGCTTATTAAACTTAGCTTATTTTCCTCAAGGTTTATCCATTTTTTTGCACATTGCAGTATTTTCTTTTTTAAAAAAGGCTGATTTATATTGAATCGTGTATGTACCACATCTCTCTATCCATTCTACTTAATATCCTTTTGGAGTCAATATTAGATTTTTGTTTCATTAAAATCACCTTTGCCAACATGATAGACTTAAAAATGCCTAAATATATTCTCCATGAATGTATCAAACTATCTTGAAAAAGAATCAGCAGAAGAAATAAAGATATCATGAATGAAGCTCCTTGAAGGGACTGACAGGATAGCAAGGGGTTTATGAACAAGAACTTTGCAATCTAACTACTTGGGCTTAAATTACAGCTGTGTTACAAACTAACTCTGTTACCTAGACAGGAAAATTGTCTCAATTTCTTCATCTATAAAATCAGAGATAATAATAGGACCTAACTCCTAGTGTTGCTGTGGAGAATAAATGAATAAACTACCTGAAATTTTATAGACACTGGATGTGTTAGTTTTGATGATAATTACTATTCCCAATAAGGTCCATACTAATGCCCTAAATTTTTTATAAACTTGTATCTGCTAACTATTACCACACAAAACTTATGAATGAATTAAATAGTGCCTTTTAGTTATGTTTTTAGGAAAAAAGACATTATTATTTTGGATATTTGAAGTTCAAACTTATAGAACACTGCTCTCTTTGAGGTTCTCTCAAATGTAAAGAAATTCCTCTGCATTAATTTGATAAGCTGAAGTTACCATACCATTTTAGAAAGGAGTGACTCCTATGTTCACATGCCTACCCCTCAAAAGTCATCAGTCTCATTAATCTGGACCTTTAATCAAACAAAATGTCAATCGGCTTGAAAGGCTTTCTTTCTTCTACCATTTGGAAAAGTTATTCCACTAAATTCTTCTCCTACACATTCAAGAGTTATCACACTCTCAAAAATTATAGCTACAAACAAGGAGTCCTAAGAGAACATGACTCATTTACAACCTTTTACAAAAAGTGAAGAGGAGGAATTGAGTCCCCACTTCCTTACAAGTAATTAGGGAAATGTAAGCCAAAGTAAAAAATTTGGCAACACCAGTTGTGGGCAAGGATATGGGGGAGGCAGAGACTTTTATATTCTTTTTTTTTTTTTTTTTTTTTTTTTTTTTTTGAGACGGAGTCTCGCTCTGTCGCCCAGGCTGGAGTGCAGTGGCCTGATCTCAGCTCACTGCAAGCTCCGCCTCCCGGGTTCACGCCATTCTCCTGCCTCAGCCTCCCGAGTAGCTGGGACTACAGGCGCCCGCCACCTCGCCCGGCTAGTTTTTTGTAGTTTTAGTAGAGACGGGGTTTCACTGTGTTCACCAGGATGGTCTCGATCTCCTGACCTCGTGATCCACCCGTCTCGGCCTCCCAAAGTGCTGGGATTACAGGCTTGAGCCACCGCGCCCGGCCGAGACTTTTATATTCTTAAAGGACTATAAATGTGTTGCATCCACTTTGGATTATAACTTGGCATTAGCATTTCTGATTGAATATTGTAAAAATAATTATTTATTAATGTATAAAGATAGATGAACAGGAATCTTCACTGTAGCATCATTTGTAATAGCAAAAATTGGGAAATATTCTAAGTTAACATCAACATGAATGAAAAATGTAAGTACATTTATAAAATATGGTAAAATCGAGATGTAAACATAAATCTGTATGTATCAGTGTGGATAGCCTAAAAATGTTAAAAAGAATTGCTTGATAACTTATATAGTCCATATTAACTTGTGGTTTTAGTCCATTTCTAGAGGTTAAATACAAAGTGCTATTTTTGATTTGCTTCTGTTCAATCTTACAGAAATTCATGTGGGTCATAGGCCTATATGATTAAAGTATAAAAAAGTCGATTTAAAAAATTTATACCAATTGTGTGGTGATGGTTTTCTTTGGTAGTATAAGAAGGATGGGAGTGGCTTGAAGAAAAATAAGTGACTTCAACTGCATCATTAATTTTTTATTGCCTTAAATCAATTCATGATGCTAATATTTTCATGTGTCACTTTTATTTGTTGAGTTATGGGTTTTGCTATTACTTCCTTTAATTATCTATAAGAGATAATTTTCTTTAATAGAAAATCAATTTAAAATAGAGGAAAGTAAGGACAGGATATAATGCAAAACACATAATGTACAACTGATATATTAAGACTTTAAAACTAGTCAAGACTCTGATCTCTAAATCTCTAAAATGATCATAATGTCTATTGACTTGCTAATGCATTTCCGATTTCCTTTATAAGCTGCTCAATATCACCAAATAAATAGATCTAATTAACCTCAGTGATTTTCAAAGTGTCATTTGCTCAAATTTTATTTAGCGAAACTTGCTTTTCTATTTTATGCCTTCTGGGAAAAAATTGGTGGCTACTAATGTTATTGTGGTTTATTTACTAAGTTCAGATATCACTACTTAAAGCCTACTAATGTTTCCTCCTAGCAGCTTTTAAGACATGACACCACCATTATACAGCATATAAGAAAAGATTAGAGAGAAGGTCTAGCATAGCTGGAGTTATTAAGAAGCTTCAGCAAAATAATGAGGGGAGTGGGTCAGAAGGAAGATAAATAAAATAGCATACATAAGGATCAAATTAATATGCTTAGCTTCTTATGCTCAGGTTTATGATGAATGGGAATGACAGTTGTAACCCTGGACACTTAAGAGAATCCACCTGACAGTAATGCAAAGAGGAAATTACAGATGATGGGAAAGAGATGAGAAGCTAGTACCAACCTGCTTGTCAGGGTACTTGGCATCTACACTCAAGTTGATGGTGGGGGTACGAAGGAGATTTTGCTTATCCCAGAAAATCATGTAGAAGGAGGCCAATTAGTTTACCTGACATTTTTATGGAATATGTAGAGGGATACTCAATATTATCAGAGAAGTGCTTATCATCAACATCCTCATGGACCTATGAAAAGATAGCATCATCACCATTGATATTTAGAAGAAGGGCTATTGATTCTCAAAACTTCTTTTCTCATTGGTTTTAGGAAATGAAGGTAGCAACCTACAAATAACTGAAAAATCATTAAGAATAGGATTGATGAGGAAAATGGCATTTACAGATACTAGTATTTATAAATACTAAAATTAGAATTAATAATAATTAAATGACCTATGAAATGGATTTTCAAGTTTACTAAATTATAGTTGTCTGCATACATGTTCTTATATACATATTAAATATGTATATATTACAAACATAGACTCAAATAACATATAGATTACCATTGTGAGAGTCTGATATTAGATATAAATCTCTTCTCATTTGATGTTAGTGAACATTTTAGGTTGTTTTGATTAGTGATTGTCCTCTATTCTATGCGATCTTGTTCAGTAAACTTTGCATTCCCTCTCATTTGCTTCTGTGTAACTATTCTTATCTATTTTTCATACTGGTCCACATAGTTACAGGTCCTTTCATAAGCTCTGATGTAAAAATTGTAAGAGTTTTTATTATCTAGGTATGCAGCAATATATTTTATCAATTGCATTCATATTTCTATAGATACTTCTTTTCTTATTTGCTTTTGTATAAATCTGTGCAGTCCCAGATTCTGCTTCTTTACTTTTCTATGAATAATTTTTGCTATTATATAAAAAAATTCAACCTTTCTGGGCTTCTGTGGGGAGATATGTTCTCTAAATATCTTTTGAAATGTAGCACAAGTGGAACGGCCTTCAGTTTAAAGATAGTTTTGACACTTGTTACAAACCCTGTAAGGTTAGAAAATATATTGGTATATAAAGTGTTATACTTTGTGTATATATTGTTTTGGTAAAGCCAACATTAAGAAAGCACAATTGAAGAGTGCTCAGCTAAAATATTAATCAAGTATGTCCAGTTGAACAGGGCTTCACAAACATTACATGAAAAAGAAACATACATTGGAAATGACTATAAACATGCCTTCTGATATTCATGTCTTCATACATCTCAATCAATAATGATGCTTTGCTCATTAGCATGATGGATGTGATATATAAATTTTTTGATGTACAATAATAAATGGCAATGTGATAGTAGCATAATAAATGTCCTCATATTTGTGAAATTAAGGTTATTCATGATAAGATATTCAGCGAAAATATTTTAAGACATGCCTTACCCTTGCATGGAGCAATACATAAAAATCTCTAAGTATTATATCCTTAGGAATGACACTCTAGCCTAAGTTACTAAGTGTTTCTATAGTCAGCTGTGAACTGCTGCCATAGCTGGTTGATATTAATACGGTTGATATAATTCATTCTAAAAATGTTGGCATTTGTCTCAAAATAACCTCTTACAACAAATAATAGTAAGAGTACTTAAAATCCGGTGTAATTGGAAATTTTCCAAGTAAATACAGATTGTGGGAATTGTTTCTTTTATATAACTAAAAATAGTTTGTTAATAAATGCCCCTGTTTGTAATCATCATGTGTGTAAAAGTCTGATCTAAGATTTGTTAATGTAACAATCCTCTCCAATTGAAATATTTAGTGGCTAATTTTAACTACCAGAAAGAACCTATACATGACCAAGTAGCATTAAGTCAGTTTACAATACTTCCTCTATTCTTGCCCCACAAATTCATTATTTTGAAGTCAATAACTCAGTGTCAGATGGTGTGTGAGCACTGCATGCAAAAATAATTTTCAGATATAGCTCCCAATTTTAGCTAATAAATGCAACAGAGTAGACATACTATTATTCAGATGTCAGTAGAACATTGAGCTGAATGAGTGAGTAGGTCTCATTATGCCACATAGGTAGATTTCCTTAAAAGAAAAAAAAAGAAAAAAAAGGGAAGAGGTATGATTTAATATCAACCCTCTAACAAAAATGATTGAAAAAATGTAACATATGTGAGAATCTTGGCTCTTGGGTATATAATAAAATATAGTCAGAGTAGGTAACAGTTATACTCGTATTACCACACAGTTATATCTGATCAAGTTGCAATTTACTGATGATTCAACCCTATTTACATAATTTACCATTGATTCCAAGTTGTTAGTTAAGTATGTTGGCAGAATAATTTTGAAAACATTCCAAAATCTCATAAATGCAGTATACAATGAAATTTACTATATTGTAATTTCCTTTCTACTCCCACTCAGGAATTCTAAAATTGCTTCATAGTTTTTGTAATGTTATGTTTTTGTGGCAATTTATTCTCTTCCTTATGTATATGTTTAGACTAGAAGGACATTTTCTGAACAAAAGAACAAAATAATGGGGATGAGATAAATTTGATTAAGTCCCTGTTCCGTCACTAATTAGCTGTCAGAACTTAACTAGGTCATTTTTGTGAAAAACGAACAATGATATTTGTTCTACCTCTAACAAAACAGTTATGTGTCAGAATTAAGAAAAATCCCTCTAAAGTGCTTCAAAATGTAAAATGCTAGGCAAATGCGATTTTTTAAGATTAAATTACATTTTTTAAGTCCCCACCAAATATCCTCCAACTTGAAATGCTTTTTGCCATTACTCGAGAATGCCACCAGAATTCACTGTATGGAGAATGCTAAATATGGCGTGATGTCTAGTCATGTACAATGGAAACTTATTCTATTCAAAGTACCAATTTCTGGTTGAGAAACATTTTACTAGAGGGTAAAAGAGCAGGAGCATCACCATCTTGGACAAGCCCCTCATTCTAAAGTGCACCTTAATAAAAAAAGAAAATCTGTCTAAATCCAAAGGGCATCAGCCTTAATGGCTAATGTCAGCATGACCATAAACCACAAATAACATCTCCGACCAGAAACATCCCAAACTCCTCCCCAGCCAGAGACATGCTAGCCCCAAGATAAACCCCCTCCAGCTGGGAAGACGCCAGCCCAAAGGTAAGCCCCCTCCTGCTGGAAAGATGTCAGCCCCAAGATAACTTCCCCTCTGCCCAGAGACATTTCAACCCTGCCATAAACTTTTGCCCCACACAGAAACATCTCAAGCTTGTAATAGGCCCCTTCACCCTAAAACCAATATATACTCTTAGTCTGTAAGAGAAAGTGCTCCTGACAGAAATTGGCCAGAAGCTCCTCTTGGGTTTTATCTAAAGTAAACCTGTCTTTAACTGTCAAGCCAGGTTTTCTGTTTCTTTCCTCTTTCTTTAACTTTTACAGAGGGTATCTATTTTATCTCTAGCCTTCTAAGACATACAAGCTCACATGTAACACAGCTCAGATTTTGGGGAAAAACACAAATGACTATGTCTGTTCTGATCCTTTTAGCTATGCTACCGTTTAACTCCTCCACTACCAACACCATGATCTATTATTCCCCTTGTTCTTACACTGAGCTTGCTGAACACAGTCTCCTCTTCTAGAAGCCCAGTTTTGATGTCCATATATTGTTACCTTGGTTTTGTAATAGCTGGATTCTTATATGACAGTGGTCCCAGTGGAGAGTGTCCAGATTCTTGATGTCTTGAACAAAAAATTGGACAAAACACACAAACAAAACAAGGAAAGAATGAAGCAACAAAAGCAGAGATTTCTTGAAAATGAAAGTATGCTCCACAGGGTGGGAGTGGGTTCGAGCACTGTTACAGAATTTTCTGGGGTTTAAATACCCTCTAGAGGTTTCCATTCATTACTTGGTATATGCCCTATGTTAATGAAGAGGATGAAGTAAAGTTACAAATTCATTTACTCATTGTATGCCCTATGTAAATAGAGAGGCTATTTCCTATCATAGCTGAAGTGTTTTCATTTGATTTAGTTCTAGGAAGTTCTTAGGTTCCCTGCCTCCAGGCCCTATTCTCCTGCCTCAACAGCATCGGTGCACATTTTTAAGTTTTGGTCACTTATTTATTATCAGGATCATCCATCTTGTTATTTTGGATAATTTCTTCCCCATTTCAAGACTTAGCCCCAAGGGACACCATTCACTCTCCAGCTGCATCCCTTCCCATGTCCAGATATTCTAACTCCTAGTCTATAAGCAAGACAGAATAAAATCTTTGAAGATATTTTCAACCCAACTTTTTACCTAATATAAAACTCATCTATGCTGTAGTCTGAAATAAAAGCAAAAGCTTGGTTTGAACACTTTAATAATGGGAATTTAACCAAGCTGTTCAGTGTTAGCTTTTGAGTTTTACTGTTAGTAAATTTTCCTTGTATTGAAATGAAAACTTTCTCCTCATAACATATATCAGTTTGTCCTGATTTTGTCCTCTTAATCTATTGATAATATCAAGTATCTCTTCCACAAATCTTTCAGGTATTTTATCATATATGTCATGTCTATAGCCTAGTTCCTAACATGTCATTGCATAAATTAAACTTAACATTTTAGTAACTTTGGTTCTTAAAAATTTGTCCATTGGCTTGCCTTTTTATTAAATGTGTCTTTTATATATTCATCTAAATTATTGATAACATTCTAGGCAGGAAGTAACAAAATGATAAACCCTGCAGACTACCTTTAAAGCTCCTCTCTGTCATTTGACAGTACTGCATTATTCATTTACCTAAAGAATCACTTATCTGTCTTGATATCCAACCCACATTTTCTCACATTGTACATAAAGTTTTTAGGCATCACTACACACTTTCCTTTTTATGCTGATTTAATAATCTTACAACTTATATTTATTTAAAACAGAAATGTGGCTTGGCCTCAGGAAATCCAGAGACTTAAATAAGATCAAGCTCTTTCTATTTGCTCTACACTTCTCTCTGTGTGTGGCTTCATTATGTTCTCTCTAAAGTCAATTTTTTGTGCACTTTGAGGAACATTGCTACTCTCATCCACACAGCTTCACATCATACAGCTTTAACTACCTGAGAAAAGACGATTTTGCTCTCAAGCTCCTAATTCCCTGTTAAAAGGAGGTTCATTTGGTTAGATTGGCTCATTGGTTTATTATTGAATAAAACAGTGGTCAAAAAGATCTAACATTTGTACAACATGGTTACATGGCAGCTTCCGTGATAAACATGTAAAAGATGAAAGGATCAGTACCGTTACAAAAGCACTGCAGCATTGGGCATGCTATTCCAAACATGTCAATTTTATTGATGTTTGCTGAAAAAAAAAATGAAATGAGTAAGTCATTTCATTGTTTAAGGTTTTTCTTTTTTAGGTCTTTAAAGTGATGTATTGAATACTCAATTTCAGATATTTCCTAGGCATTAGTGCTAAGCTAAGTGGACTGTAGTTTCTACAATCTGATATTTTATCCTCTTTAAAAATCAGGACAACTCTCTCATTTAATCCCTTTGTAACTCTGTAATTTTTAGAATTATCCAAAGATAAATGGTGAAAATCTGCCGAAGGATTTTCATGAAGAGATAAAAAGGAAAAGGAAATTTGGGGTTTTCTGTCTTTTTATCATTTCTTAAAGATGACAACATCTTGCCTGTCCCTTCCTTTTCCTCCTTTCTCCTCCTTTTTTGGATTTGAATATATAAAAATAATAGCTAATATTCACTAAGTCTCACAGACTGTTCTGAACCTTTTTGTGGATTATTTTACTTAAAACCTCTGTGGACACTGAAAATTTGAGACAGTTCTCAGTCAATTAAGGAAGTTTATTTTGCCAAGGTTGAGAAAGCACACAGGTGACACTGCCTCAGGAAGTTCTGATGACATATGACCAAGGTGGTAGAGGCACAGCTTGATTTTACACATTTTAGAGAGACATGAAACATCAATCAATATATATAAGGAGTACATTGGTTCAGTCTGGAAAGGCAGGACAACTCGAAGCAAAGGCAGGAAGACTCAAAGCCAGGAGGGGTCTTCCAGGTCACAGACAGGTGAGAGACAAAGGTTGCGTTCTAATGAGTACCTAATTAGACTTTCCAAAGCAGGTAATCAGATATGCATTTATCTCAGTGAGCATAGAGATAAATTTTAATAGAATGGGAGGCAGGTTTCCCTAAGCAGTTCCCAGCTTGAATTTTCCCTTTAGCTTCGTGATTGTGGGAGCCCAAGATATTTTCCTTTTACACCTCCTAGCAACTATCTGAGATACTTACCCTACTTATTCAAGTTTTAAGAAAGAAAAGTATAACTAACAAAAGTTAAATGACTCCAAAAGCTGTCTAAGAGAATAAGTGGTAGAGCCATCAATTGTATCAAGCAGGTTGGCTCTTAAGTATTATTCATGCTGCCTCCTAAGAACCCTAACTTTCCTCCTCAACATTTTTCTCATAAATATCAAAATATTAATCTTTCTGTTATTGTATATACTAGTACCAGAATACTTGACTGCATTACAAGAAACAGGTTGAGATGTCTTTATGTAATACCTATATATCATCACTACACAGCTGATAACCCCCTTGATAATATTCTCTTTTATGACTTGAATAACTGTAACACTCAATCTGATTTCTGTCTTAACAAAATATAAAGTCTTTGCCACCTGGGGTTAATATTCATAAACTTTCACTTATTTAGTGAATTAACTAAATTCACTAGTCTAATCCTCGACTTTCCAACGCCGTCATAAAACTTCTCCCTCACACAGAAACATTCCAAGCTTGTGATAAGCCCCTTCACCTTAAAACCAATATATACTCTTAGCCTGTAAGAGAAAGTGCTCCTAACTGAAATCAGCTAGAAGCCCCTCTCAGGTTTTTTTCTAAAATAAACTTGTCATTAACTGTTAAGCTGCATTTAGTGTTTTGTTTTTTTTTTTTCCTCTTTCTTTAACTCTTACAGCTCTAAGATAAGGAACTCAGGGCCTATCATCAGGTTGGCTTGAACACACAGAAAATTTTCCTAGCAGCCTTATGTTTTCCCAGGTAGGCATTTTAATTCAGGCCTGGGGTCATGCTAGGCACACATTATATATATATATATGAAATATATATATATATATATGAAATATATATATATATATATAGTAAACTGAGTTTTTGTTGCAAGTATAATATGGTTGAAAATATTTTATTTTCTTTCTTAGCAGCCAGAAGAATCCATTACCTTATTAATAAAATACCTGGGATATTGATGCTGATGTCAATTTTTCCACATGTGTAAATGATTCTGTCTATATTTACATTGCATTTACAGTTGTCATCTGACTGTTGGAGAAAAATAAACTAAGGGATCACAGGGCTCCATTGAAGCACTAGAATGATATTTGCTAGAAAAATTTTGATCCACATTGTCACTCTTGCCTCTTGTCTCTCTTGCAGTTTGTGAGGATTGTACAAAAAACTGACAAAATTCTATTCTCAATAGCCTTGAAAGTCTGCAGACTTTTCTCAATGGCAAAAATAAACATTGGTTTCTTAGATTTTCCAAAAGCCATCCCTGATTATGACATAATTCTTTTTACTGCACTGAAAAATGTAACAGTTGTTTATACACTAATAAAATCCAATTATGTTTGAAAGACATATATTAAAAACCTACTGTCCACAAGTTATTTCACTAAAGTTTCAGAATGTAAATAAATAAATCAAGTGTAATCCTCATCTTCTGTTACTGAAAAAACTGTAATATTAGACTATATCAAGAACAACGTTTATGTAATTTATGATACATGGCAGTATTTTGTACTTATACAGAATGTGTACCTTGTATTCAGACATGACAAGTTACTTACACTCCAAATTTCCAAATTTTTATCAAGAATTATAGAGGGTCAGATATTTTACCCTTCTTGCCAGCTAACAATTTAGCCTACCACGGTTTCATAGTGGTTGACAGAAGTCACAAAACTCCAGGATCAGATACAAAGGATCTTATTACTTGTAGCACAGCAAGAAGCATAAATATGAGTGTCAGTTTCCTTTGCCTGAAAGGTCCATTGGTTTAATGTGTTATGGATCAGATGGATGCTACACATGTAATGGTTTGCAATTACAGCTGAGACACACTGAGTTTCCCAGATCTTTTATGAGAGTAAACATGCCTGACTTTGCACTAAAGGAAAACATTTTTATTTTTTAATTAAACTGGACAAAAATAATTTCTTCACTTTTTTCCATAGGAATGTATTATATCTACATTTCAAACTTTTCCTCTATACAAAAATCCTTGAAAAAAACATTTTGGAGCAAAGGACAGATGGTGCCTTTCTCACAGGATGTTCATGCAGTTGTATTAGTCTGCTTTCACACTGCTATAAATAACTACCTGATACTGGGTTGTTTATAAAGAAAAGAGGTTTAATTGACTCACAGTTCCACATGGCTGGAGAGACCTCATGAAACTCACAATCATGGCAGAAGATGAAAGGGAAGCAAGGCACATTTTATGTCACAGCAGGAGAAAGAGAGTGAGGTGGACTGCCAAATACTTTAAAACCATCAGATCTTACGAGAATTCACTCACTATCACAAGAACAGCATGACAGAAACCTTGCCCATAATCCAATCACCTCCCACAAGGTCCCTCACTCAACACATGGAAATTATAATTTGAGATGAGATTTGGGTGAAGATATAGAGCCAAACCATATCATTTCACCCTGGCCCCTTCCAAATCTCATGTCCCTCTCACATTTCAAAACACAATCATATCTTCCCAAAAATACCTCAAAGTCTTAACTCGTTCTGGCATTAACTCAAAAGTCCAAGTCCAAAGTCTCATCTGAAACAAGACAAGTTCCTTCCGCCTATGAGTCTGTAAAATAAAAACAATTTGGTCACTTCCAAGATAAAATGGGGGATACAGGCATCGTGTAAATGCTCCCATTCCAAAAGGGAGAAATTGGCTAAAACAAAGGCTTACAGGCTCCATGTAAGTCTGAAATCCTGCAGGACAATCACTAAATCTTAAAGCTTCAAAATAATCTCTTTTGACTTCATGTCTCACATCAAAGGCACAAGGACGCAAGGGGTGTGCTCCCCATAACCTTGGACAGCTCCACCCCTGTGGCTCTGCAGGGTGCAGCCCCTGTGGCTCCTTTCACAGGCTGGTGTTGAGTATCTGCAGCTTTTCAGGGTGCATAGTGCAAACTATTGGTAGATCTACCATTCTGGGAACTGGAGGATGATGGCCCTAGATTTCTCTGAAATCTAGATGGAAATTCCCAAACCTCAATTCTTGTCTTCTTTGCATGCACAGGCTTAACACCATGTGTAAGCCACCAAGGTTTAGGGATTATACTCTCTGAAGTAATGGCCTAAGCTGTACCTTGGCCCCTTTTAGCCACAGCTGGAGCTGAAGCCACTGGGATGCAGAGCACCATTTCCCAAGACTACGCAGAGCAGTGTGGACCTGAATGCAGTCCAAGAAACCATTTTTTCCCTCCTAGGTTTCTGGGCCTGTGATGGGTGGTGGGTGGTGAGGGGTGGGGGGTCGGGAGGGGGATGCAGTGAAGACCTCTAAAACACCCTGGAGACATTTTTCCCATTGTCTTGGCTATTAACGTTCACTCCTCTTTACTTATGCTAATTTCTGCATTGGTGGTTTTAATTTCTCCCCAGAAAATGGCTTTTCCTTTTATACCACATGGACAGGCTGCAAATTTTCCAAAATTTTATACTGTACTTCCCTTTTAAAGATAAGTTCCAATTTCAGACCATCTCATTGTGAGTGCATATGACTGTATGCATTCATAAAACGCCAGGTCACATTTTGAATGCCTTGCTGCTTAGAAGTTTCTTCTGCCAGATACTCTAAATCCTCTCTCTCAAATTCAAAGTTCCACAGATCTCTAGGTTAGAGACAAAATGCCACTAGTCTCTTTGCTAAAACACAGCATGAGTGACCTTTACTGCAGTTCCCAATAAATTCCTCATCTCCATCTGAGACCATCTCAGCCTGGACTTAATTGTCCATATCATTAACACATGTTAGTCAAAACCATTCAACCAGAATCTAGGAAGTTCTAAACTTTTCCAAATCTCCCTGTTTTCTTCTGAGCCATACAAACTGTCCCAACCTCTGCCTGTTACCCAGTTAAAAAGTCTCTTTCACATTTTCAGATAACTTTACATTAATGCCCCACTTCCCTCAGTACCAACTTTCTGTATTAGTCTGTTTTCACACTGCTATAAAGAACTACATGAGAGTGGGTAGTTTATAAAGGAAAGAGGCTTAATTGAATCACAGTTCCACATGGCTGTGGAGGCCTCAAGAATCTCACAATCATGGTGGAAAAGAAAGGGGGAGCAAGACATGCCTTACATGGCAGCAGGGGGGAGAGAGAGAGAGAGAGAGAGAGAGAGAACTTCCAAACACTTTTAGACCATCGGATCTCACAAGAACTCACTATCACAAGAACAGCATGGAGTAAACTGCCCCCATGATCCAGTCACCTCCCACCACGTTCCTCCCTCAACACATGGGGATTACAATTTGAGATGAGATTTGAGTCGGGACACAGATCCAAGACATATCAATAGTATCATGACATATCCATGGAGAATTGTCTCCTGACAATTTTCTACCTCTAAAATTGGTAAACAATTTCTATTCTGAGGGCGTTTTGTAAAATTCTGAAAATTCAGTTAAATTCTGTCCTGAGGATGTTTTGTAAGATTCAATCATTTGTAAATAGCATAGCCCAGTAACTGGCACAGTGGATGATCTCAACAAAAATTTATGTCCTCTTATTCACTTTATCTTCACTTAAACTTTAAAATAATGCAATCAATATAAATATTAAAAGATGTCATTAATGGATTTTATTTTTATTTTTATTATTTTAAAAATTATTATTCTAAATAAACCTACAGACCCTCTATCGTATGGTAGGTCATCAAAATATAAGTCATATATTAAGTATACAAATTTGGGTTGCTGATGATAAGATTGTCCTGGGAGATAAAGTAATTTATTGTAAAGAAAGTAGACTTCAAACTGCTTATATAAGTCATTCCAGTTACTGCCAAAACTGTGATAATTCTCTGTATCTTAACACAATATACAAATGCTGATATATATTGGTGGTCAACAAATATTTATTCAATGCATAGACTGATGAATAACACGGAAGCAATCGTTGATCAATACAGTATAAACTATTAATTCAACACCTTATTTGAATCTTCAGAAGTGTCAGCTGTAAAAATAGTCCATGGAAATAGTTGTGCTGTAAAAGTCATTTACAAGTAGATTACAAATATATTTAAAATGTAAAATACATAAATATTATGAACAATATTTGACAAAACTTTAAAAAATTTAATGCATAGAAAATGTATATACATATCTTAAGAAAGGTTATCTCAATATTCTCTCAAAAATAAAAATACAGTGATGATTTGAGATAAGGAAAGAACCTTTTTACATTGTGTCATATTTAGATGCAAAATCAAGTATAGAAATTTTCCTATGAGTTAATATGTGAATAACTTATTCACTGCTATAAGTAATAATACAGTATTTGTGGACACCACTTGTCAAAATTGTGATCATAAATTAGCAAGAATGAAATTTTGGATTAACTGGACAAATTAATGGCATATCTTTCTAGAAAACTATAGAGTGATATTTTGTCAACATTGGTAACTTAGTCTACTAGGATTTATCAAAATATTGTTTGTCTGTTACTTTGAAGAATCTTAACTGTATCTCCAATACAGACAAATACATAATTTCTTTTTAAAAGCCTGAATATATTAACATTGAGCTCTGCTCAAATATAGCACAAAAGAAAGTTAGCTAGTAGCCAACACCCAGAGTATAAAGTTATAGAATTTAAAACATTGATGATAAATTTGAGAATTAATCTTGCATTTGCATTTATGTACTTGAATGATGTTATTAACCTGTATAAATCTATTCTCTGCCTTTCATAAAATGATTACATGGTAAAGCTAAAGAAAAGAAATAGAGGTTAATTGATTTTAAAAATGTAACATGAATTTTTTGAAGTACATTTACCAACATATGAAAAATTGCACACTTATATAGAATTTTTTCTGGAGTTGGTTTCTGAAGTTTCATTCCTGAGTCAAAATAGTGGGCTGAGGTCCTTAAATGGCACGATTTTGGGTTCTAGTATCACTATGGCAGTATAAGGCTACCACAGCAGATCTCTTCTGCTGAGTACAACAGAACATTCTTAACATAATACAAAAGGAATCTATATGAGGACTCTTAAAAGTGCATAAAGGTAATGTTTTAGATCAGAGTCAAATCTTAAAGAGGTGTCCTGCATGGGGGATATTATCATTTTGTTCTTTTCTCTCTCACTTCTATCCCAAGGGTGACCCAATTACAGAACCATAAAACAGAGAAGAAACATAAATGGCTAAATCTCTAATAGAATTCACACTATTCTGAAGAACTTGGAATTATTGGAAAGGTGTTCCATATAAACTGAAGAATGTGGGAAAAAACGTAGGAAGTGAAAATCTGAAAAATGGATACCACTAATTCAATAAGTCTAGAGGTCACCCTTGCATCATGTTTGCACAGGAATGACAAAATTCAGCATAGCAGAGACTTCAAAAATTAAACTGAGATTGGTACCACTACCCTTGGAAGATGAGACAGAATTTGTAGTTTGAGCCTAAATGTTTGAATTGCCTGCTAAAAATTAAAGCAACTTTCTCCTTCCAGAGGAGTACAACAGGACCCAGAATATACACATCACGATATTTAAATGTTCAGGGTATAATCTAAAATTAATTTCACATGGAAAGAAACGTGACACATTTTCACAGGAAAATACCCTCAAAGGATGATATCTACAAGATATCCAAATAACATACAGGTGACCAAAAAACATAAAAAAAAATGTTCAACATCACTAAACATCAAAAAATGCAAATTTAAACCATAATGAGGTACCACCTCACACCAGTCAGTATTGCTATTACTAAAAAGTCAAAAAACAGCAGATGCTGGAGAGACTGTGGAGAAAAGGGAACACTTATACACTGTGGGTATATAATTTAGTTTGGTTACTGTGGAAAGCAGTTTGGAGACTTCTCAAATAATTAAAATAGAACTACCATTCAACCCAATAATCCTATTACTGGGTATATATCCAAAGGTAAATACATTATTCTACCAAAAAGAAACATGTACTTACATGTTCACTGCAGCACTATTCAAAATAACAAAGACATGGAATCAACTTAGGTGCCTATCAATGGTGGACTAGATAAAGAAAAGATGGTATGTAATTACAATGGAATGCTATGGAGCCATAAAAGAGAATGAAATCATGTTCTTTGCAGAAACATGGATGCAGCTGGAGGCCATTATCCTAAGCAAATCATATAGAAAAAGAAAATCAAATACTGAATGTTCTCACTTAAAAGTGGGAGCTAAACGTTGGGTATAGATAGGCAAACAGATGGAAACAATAGACACTTAAGAACACCAGAGTGGGAAGGAACAGCAAAGGGCAAAGGGGGAAAAACCACGTATTGGGTACTATGCTTACTACCTGGATGACAGGACAATTCACACCCCTAACCTTAACATCACACAACATACCCATGTAACAGACCTGCACATGTTCCCCCTGAATCTAAAAGTTAAAACTTAAAAAAAAAAAAAAAAAAAAAAAAAAAAAAAAAAAAAAGAAAAACCCTCCTCATGCCCATTTATTTCAGATATATTTGGCTTAAATTCTGCATTATATTAGATCCTATGTCCTTTTAGAAACAGCCAAAAGAAAAATGCAAGGAGTAACAAGGAATGTGCATTGTTTTCATTAAAGAAAGAGATTTTTAAATAATGCAATTATTAGAAAAATACTTTAAATCAGTTAATTTATAACCATTCTCCGTAAGGTAAAAAGTAAACACACTTGAGAGCGATGGAAAGTGAATCTTACAAATATACATATGTATGTGTTTATACACACACACATATATGCTGTGAAGCAATTGAAACATTTAGAACTGGAAAATACTTTTCTGAAATTAAAAAAATGTACAGGATGGACTCAGTAGCAGAATAGATATGATAGAGTGGATGAATTTGAAGATAAATCATTAGGGATTAATCAGTCTGGAAGATAGAAAACAAAACCAAAAAAGGAACAGAACATCAGGGACTAATAGAAAAATATCAAAAAGTGAAATATATGAGTCATTGTAGTCCAAAAAGTAGAAGATTTCTGGGCTGTATGACTGAGAGCATTAACTCAGGTTAAGCCCTGCAGTTTTCTTGTATTCAGAAGCAGATGCCACTCTAGGGATGAAAAAGCAGCTGGCATTTGTATTGCAAAGTATTTGTGCAAACAGAACTTCAGAAATCTCTAATATTCAACTGAGTACTGATCAGCACAAGTATGTGAGGAAATTACCAGTTTAGGGAAAGAATTACCCAAAGGAGTTAGAGGAAACAATACCAAGAACTCACACTGAGCTAAGAAGAGTGCCTGTTTCCAACAATCAAAGCAGCGAACTGTACAACTGATGGGGCACCAGTAAAGTACTAAGTAGCAATTCGCATAACTAGTTGAAAAATTTAGTCCTAGAATAAACTATGTTTCAGTATCTTCAAACAAAGCTTAATAGCAAAACCAAAAATATCAAATTATTTCTAAGTAACTAAACCATGACCAATAACAAATATCCAAGAAATTTATAGGTTAACAAAATATTTAGCATCCACAATTTAAATTCACAATGTGTTATAAGCAATTTAAATTTACCAAGCATGCAAAATAACAGAAAAATACAAAATAATACTGAGGGAAAATAAATTATTCAAAACAGATACAGAAGTACATTGATTAATAAACATGACATGACAATAATTATTATAACAGTATTTATTATGTTTAAGAAGCTAGACAAAACATTAAAGCATATTAAGTAGAGAATTGGGAGTTGTAAAAAATGATTCGGATCTAACTTCCAGAGATGAAGATAAGAATGCCTGAGATAAAATTCACTGGATGGGATAAATGGCAGACCAGATTTTCCACATAGAAAGAATTTGTACACTTGAAGAAAGCAATAAGAAAGCTATGCAAAATAAATCACATAAAAATGAAAGACCAATAAAGTTAGCAGAGTGTCAATGAACAGCAAGACAACTTCAAATTGCCTAATATATGTGCAGCTCAAGTCATCGGAATAGATGAGATGGAACAAACAGAAATATATTTAGAGATATAATGGCTAGAAATTTTCCAAACTTGAAAATTATAAACCCACAGCTCAATGAATCCTAATTAGCACAAAAAGCAAGAAGCACATCTCACCAAGGTATATCATAATAATATTGTTTAAATCCAGAGGACAAGAAAAATGTTAGAATCAATAAGAGATAAAAAGATTCTCTAAGTATACACCATTATTTAAAGGTCTACAAATCAGTTATGTGTACACAGTAAAGTAATAAAATTTGCAAATACAGTAGTAAAAGTACAAAAAGTTGAATATTATAGATAAGGGTTTAGGATTTTAATGTGTATTAGAGTTGCCTAGTATGCTGGTTAATATTGCACATTCTAGGGCCTCAAACCTGGAATTCCAGTTTCAATAGGTCTGCTGTAGGACCTATGAATCAGCACTGTAACTAGAAAAAAAATGGTTAAAATTCTTGTAGCATTTTTATTGAGATAAAATGAACATACAAGAAAATAAAAAATCTTGAGTGCTGTTTGATGTGCTTTGACAATTATATACACACATCTAACTACCAACCAAAACTAGATATAGAACATTTACAACATGCCTGAAAGATTCCTCATCTAGGGAGACACTGAAACTCATAACTAATAACTGTTGATTTCTGTTAACATAATGTAGTTTTGTGTATTCATATAAATGAACTTGTACAGTATGTACTTATTTGTGTTTGGCTTCTTATATTCAATTTAATGATTTTAGATTCTCTATATTTTTACATATGAGAATTTGTTTTCTTTTTATTGAGTAAGATTTCATTGTATAAATGTATCATAAATTTTAATCCATTCATGTGTTGATGGGCATTGGTATTATTTCCAATTTTTAGCTTTTTTTTTTTTGTTTTGAGATGGAGTCTTGCTCTGTCGCCAGGCTGGAGTACAGTGGCGTGATCTCGGCTCAGTGCAATCTCCACCTCCCGGGTTCAAGCCATCATCCTGCCTCAGCTTCCTGAGTAGCTGGGATTACAGATGCGGGCTACCACACCCAGCTAGTTTTTGTAGTTTTAGTAGAGATGGGGTTTCATCATGTTGGCCAGGATGGTCTTGATCTCCTGACCTCATGATCTGCCCAACTCGGCCTCCCAGAGTGCTGGGATTACAGGCGTGAGCCACAGCACCTGGCAATTTTTAGCTATTATGAATTAAAATGTTATGTACAGGCTTATACTTGTCTTCAAGTGGACATAAGCTTGGTTAAGGATCTTATATCAGATATACGTATGGCAAATATTTTTCACAGATAGAGGCTTACATATTTATCCTTGTTACCCTGTCTTTTGATTAGCATAACTAAAAGTTTGATTGTCTCATTTATAAATTTTTGTCCTTATGGTTACTACTTGTGACCTGACTAGAAAGTCTTTGAGTAACCCAGTGTGCAGACTTTTTTTCTATATTTTCTTCTGGAAGTTGTATGAATCTAGATTTAATGTTTTGTTCTATTATTTGTCTTGAATTTATTTTTGTTTATGGAATGAAGTAGGGTAGTTATATCTCTAGGGGTCTCTATCTCTCAGTTCTTTCTTCTGTCTGCAACTTTTAGCGTATTATCCCTTAAGATTCTTTGAGGACCCATGGGAAAGTATTGAAACCACTGTACCTACTTTTTTAACTGCTGGGGTGTTTGCAGATCCCAATTCAATAAACCAGCTTATACATGCTATCAAAGGTCTGTTCAATATTTGAGTGGTTTCTATTAACAATTATCTATAGTAGATTCCTCTTCTCACAGCACTCTACAAAGGAAAAAAGTAAACATGAGCCTCTTCTCTCCTATAAAGGGCTTCTCATATTCTGCATTTTAGTTGATTTAATTTTCTTTTTATCCTCAGATTTAAAACTTTTTTAAAAAGAAAAACTATGCTCTTGTAACTTACCTGGCTTATTATTGATATTAGACAACAATAATCTTTTGTGACTTACTGCATCCTAAGTGATACAGGAAGTGCTTAGAATGTGAATTCAGGCTCTTACTTTGGCAAACACTTCTGTAGAGTAATGAAAAGATTTTAGTTACAGTTAATTTCAAATTGCCCTGATTCCTACAATGATACGTAAAAAAAAACTTGTCTACTAAAGAGTACTGATAATATTCTAGTAGAACTACCATTCTAGCTGTTTGTAAAAGATTATTCTAGCCACCAAACACTTTATTGTTTCCTCTATTTTTACTATAATATAGGACAGTTAATTTGTTTACCTAAATTTATTAAACTAGTAGCATGGCTGATCTGTCAATCTTTTGCCTTTGGGAAAACAAAAGTCATGGAGGAGAAGTAATATACCCTAATGTTCATATAATATAATCTGGTGTAATATACACACATATTTTTTAAATTTATTTTTTTCAAATAACATTAAAAATAATATCTATCTTTTCAAATGAAGAGTACTTGTACCTGGTATATATAAGTAGCCGGGTTAGAATAAATCAACACACTATATGTTTCCTTTTCTTGTCTTTCTTCTTTGTCAGTGAAATTTATGTTTGGTATCAGAATTCCTAGAAACTTTTAAGAACTGACTCCAGTTAGTTTCGGTTTCTGCATACGTTTGTGTGTGTGTGTATATATAACCCTTTACATAGTGAAGCATTTCTCTAGCATAAGGGAGGTGTATTACTCCATTCTTGCACTGCTGTAAATACCTGAGACTGGGTCATTTATAAGAAAAGAAATTTAATTGGCTCATGGTTCCATAGGCTGTACAGGAAGCATGGCATCATCTGCTTCTGGGGAGGCCTCAGGGAACTTTTACTCATGGCAGAAGGCAAAGTGGAAGCAGGCGTCTTACAATGCAGTAGTAGGACCAAGAGAGGGAGGGGGAGGTATTACATAGTTTTAAACAACCATATTTTGTGAGAACTCAAAGCTCCAAGGAGGATGCTGTTAAACCATGAGAAACCACTCTGGTGATCCAGTTACTTCCCACCAGGCCCTACAATTCAACAGAAGATTTGGACAGGAACGCAGATCCAAACCATATCAGAAGGTAAATTTCTGTAATATATTTGTGCCTCTGAATGCTTTAGACATTTTTAATAAAAACTTGCTATGAGAGGAAAACCAATTTCAGTAATTTAGATACAGTAGCTTGAGATTGAATGCAGAATTTATTTTAAAATATTCATTTACTTTCTACTTTTTGAGTATATATCATGCTGTTTTTACTCTCTTGATACAAAAAAGGTTCAAATAAAATTATAGTGAAGAGTCAATAACTAAGTTAAATGTCCTAGTTTATTTTGTGTTGCCATACAGAGTACCAGAGACTGGGTAATTAATTAAAAAAACTGAAGTTTATATGCCTCAGGGTTTTGAAGGCTGAGAATGCTAAGTGCTGGCTTCTAGTGAGGGCCTTTATGATGCAGCAACCCATGGCAGAGGACAGAAGGGCAAGCGAGTACATCAGATAGACAGAAAGAGGGTATAATTCATGCTTTTGATCAGGAACCCACTCCCGGGATAATTAACTCATTCCCATGGCATATGGCAGCAACCCATTCTTAATATTCTCACCTCTTAATATAATCTCAACTGCAATTAAATTTCAACATGGATTTTGAAGGAAACATTCAGACTATAGCATTAAATGAATAATGAATACTGCTCTTAGCACAGTGGATAGAATCAAAACCTTCTGTGCTTTCTCTTTTCTGTTTGTGTGATCAAGTACAGAAGTGCTCAAAGGGATGTTTGTGTTCTGGAGGTGGTGAATTAGTAGTGGGTAATCTATGAAACAATTAGTCAATTCAAGTTATCAAGCATAAATAACAAATATACAAAATTCATTGGATGGTGCAATTACGGTTTAAACAATCGATTTCAATTATAATTTTCAGTTATATGTTTGATATCATGTGAGTGGATTCTATACAACTGTCTCAATGTATTTATTCAAAGAATAGGTTCCAACTGTCATATATGACTAGCTGCTGAAATAACTGAACATGACAATGCTTTGACCCTCTGCATTATTTTATGTGATGCTTGAGCTGTTAGAGGTATCACAAAAGATATATTTTAAGTGTCGAAGATAATGAATAGGTGTTATAACTTTTTTGTCTTTTATTTTTTAAGACAGACTCTCACTTTGTCACCCAGGCTGGAGTTCTGTGGTGCGATCTTGGCTCATTGTAACCTCCTCCTCATGGGTTCAATAAATTCTCCTGCCTCAGCCTCCCGAGTAGCTGGGATTACAGACATGCACCACCATGCCTAGATAATTTTTCTATTTTTAGTAGAGACGGAATTTCACCATGCTGGCCAGGCTGGTCTCGAATTCTTGACCTCAAGTGATCTGCCCACCTTGACCTCCCAAAGTGCTGGAATTACAGGTGTGAGCTACCGTGCCCAGCCCAATGTTATAGCTTTTTATAATATCTCACCATATGGCCCATCATTATGGGATATTACTTAGTATTATTGTACTTTATGTTTGATAATAGATATTTTAATTACTTTTTAAACTGAGTTTTACAATATATGAATACAATATACGAAACTGAGTTTTACAATTATGAATTGATTCATTGGTTATGCATGCTTTTTAACCTTCAGAATTATGAGAGATTGCCCATCATATTCTCACAAACAAATCATATATGTTTAAACATGTATCGATTTCCACTTTGGGTGCTTTCTTTATTCTAGAAATTTTCTGCAGAATTTAGGGGGGTAAACTCTCATGTCAGACATTTTGGGTTCAAATTATAGCCCTGGCTCGTGCTAAAGCTATAACCTTGAATAAAGCACATAATCTCTCTGACTCAGTTGTTTTATCTGTAAAGTAGACATATTGAAAATGCCTCCTTTATAGCACTGTTGTGAGGATCAGTTCACTAATAAAATATAAAATATAACATGCCACATTGAATGCAAACCATTAAATGATAACTACATTTTGTAATATTGCTTAACTTATAAGTTTGAGAATGACTTATGACTCAACTGAACTACAAACACACACACACACACACACACACACACACACACATTGTAAGACAGAAGTTGAATCTGTTCTGAAATTATCATTGTGATAAAAGATACTTGAGGTATAACCTTATTATTTGTTCCCATTTTTTTTTTTGTTTATTTTCCTTTCCAAAAGATAGCTAATTAGACCATTGGGTTCCTTTGCCTCTCTGGGTAGTCCAAAGATAATAGTACTACCATTTATTTTTAAGAGCTTTATTGATAAATATTTTATATATTATATAATTCACCAATCTAAAATGTACAATTCAATGTTTGTGTGTTTGAAGAGTTGTTCAACCATCACCATAATCAAATTTTGAAATATTCTCATCACTACAAAAAGAAATCCAAAAAACTTTCACTCCTCATTCCCCTCCTCCACACTACAGCTCTCAGACTATAATTTTTAAAAATAATTCTCATCATACATTAATTATGTAATAATTTCAACTAAACTCGGGATATCAATTATATTGATTAATTTTATTACACAAAATTAATCAATATAATATTTAAATTTTATAGTCTTCTGAAGGAAAGATATATATATGTAATTGTATGGGAAAATTATTTTATTTAATTAAAAATTAAATAAAATTTTTACAAGATAGGGAGACTGAAACACAGAGAGGTTAAGTGACTTGCCCAAGGTCACACAGTTAAATTCACTGAAGAACCAGGAGATGAGGGCTTTAGCCTCCCAGCTGCCAGCCAAATACTTCATGATAGACTCTTTAATAAAAAGTGTTTTTAGAGAAAGTATCAAGAGTAGTTATATTATGAAAATGAGGTCTTTCTTCTGCCATCAAGGAAAGAAAAAACCCTATACTGATGGTTAGAGGCCACAAGGCCCACATAATACAACATTTTCTTCTTTCCCTGTTCCCAAACCTCTTGGTTCCTGTCTTAAACAATCTTTTAAAGGTAAAATTCCCAAGGCAGAAACCATGTGACTTAAGAAGTGGGATTTAATTTAGGATATTTACTTTTAGTTACAACAATTTATAGAAATTTTTATTCCAATATAGAAAATATGGGACAGTCATCCCAACATTCATATACATAGTTACATAGCAATCAGCCACCATTTACAACTTACACCAGCCCTGCATTTTAATCACAGTCAACCAACATACAACCTCACAATGCTTTCTTCATGAGTCACTTTTCTTTCTTACTATACCTGTATTTTTCCCCCAACCCTGATCCTATATGTTTTAAAAGTATATTGAGTTTCTGATAAGCTTCAAAACATTTACTTAGATCCAGTTGCATTAAGAAGAAAAAGTGAACGTAAAACTGTCACCCCACAGTCCCTTCCCTGACAAATCATACTACCAAGTATGCTGTCGATTTGAACAAAGTATGTCACTACCAGGAACTCAATACACATACTAGAACTTGCTTTAATATGAAATTTAACTTGACCTTTACTGTATGTTTGCTTTTAATGCAACAATGTAAAAACAAACACAACATAGTATTTCAATGCCGTACCTTTATGCAAATGACTTCATCTATCTTTCTTAAACATGTTGTGATATAGCTAATGTTAAAACTGACACAGCTTCACTTTCCTCTTTCTCTCTCTACTGAAAGCTGCAGAAATACAGCTTTAAGTCCAAGACGATTTGGTTTAAGCCCTCAAAATAAAAAGTGCACATCCACTTCCACTGCTCTGACTTTCCCCACGTTGTTGATTGTGATTCTCTGTGGCATGTTGGTAGAACAGGCAGTCTATATATAATTTGTACAAAACATCTCTAGCCAGGGTAAGGCTTTAGAAACTATCTTAAAAAGAAACTTGTCAAAATACTTTTCATATTTAGTACAAATGCTAACTATTATGATTTTCTTCCAGCACATCTGTTTAAGCAGTCCAATTACCTAAGTGACCCTGTTAAAGATCTGCTTGTGGAACAAATAGGCAAAGTCATTTCCTGAGCCAAAAGATACAGATAATAAATGTTAATAATAGTAGCAGACTAAAAACATTCCTTTTTGTTGTTTGTTTTCCATAGTCAACAGTTTTAGCAGAATAACTTTAAAAATGACAGATTTTGGACCGGGCGCAGTGGCTTATGCCTATAATCCCAGCACTTTGGGAGGCCGAGGTGGGCAGATCACGAGGTCAGGAGATCAAGACCATCCTGGTTAACACAGTGAAACCCCGTCTGTAATAAAAAATACAAAAAATTAGCCGGGCGTGGTGGCGGGCGCCTGTAGTCCAGCTACTTGGGAGGCTGAGGCAGGAGAATGGCATGAACCCGGGAGGTGGAGTTTGCAGTGAGCTGCAATGGCGCCACTGCACTCCAGCCTGGGCAACAGAACCAGATTCCCCACCCCCTCCGCCCCCCCTAAAAAAAAAGAAAAAATGACAGATTTTTTTTTTTTTAATTTACTGCCTGAAAAGAGTTTAATAAAGAACATCCAAGGCCTGATTGCTATTATTCTGAATATAACTTTCAATAACTTTCTGCAGGTTACATTTGGCTACTGTCAGACAACTTACTGATGCATGGAAAAATGTCCAAAAAACTGCAGTGGTTTACATACATTTTACATTACATATATTATTTCTTAAAACCCCCAACAGAATGAAGTCTTAGCAAACACAAATTTTAATCTCTGAACCCCCTTCCAGTAAGATTTGCAAAGATGGGGGGAAGGGGAGGAATAACCCATTTTTTATATTCCTAGTGTATTGATTAAAATGTAATCTGCAAAGGGTTTGTTTAGCTCACTATCCAGGCTGCTAGGGTTATGACAAACATTATTACTTCTTTCCAAGGTAAAAAATGACATCCAAAAATAACATAAATTCTATGACATGATTTTCCTAAGCATGACCTCAACTTGAAACATTAGAATACTTAAGAATTCTAAAGATTGGTATACCACCACTGCACCAGCATTTTTAATTATTCCAACAACTACAGGAAATGTCTATACAGTTTTTTAACTTTACGAAATTAAAGCTGAAGAAAATAACTGATTTAGAGACCATAATAAAAGGACAAATACTTAGCCAGAGATATCACTTCCTCCTGAAAAAGGATATTTACCTCCTCTCATTGCAGTTTTTTTCAAGGTATCTTACTGATTTCAGATATAATTTAAAATTTACCTTAAAAATAGAAACAAACAAAAGGACCAGTTAAACTGACATTAACTAATAAAAATATGCTCAAATTTACTGACAGAATCATGAGCACTTCATAGAATACTTAGACTCTACCAGTTTTAAGTAAAAGAAATAAAGAATAAATTATAATTACAAAGCCAGCCTTTCCCCTTGGGGAAACAAAAAGCCACTTTTGACCAATTGCTTCCTACATATATATATATACTGTATATTATTATAAGCTTCTTCAGAGAAGCAAAACATCTTTGTCTTCCCGACACCGGATTATCCAGCATGTTAGTTTTCATATCAGGAAGGCAACTGGAAGTGCTGGACCCAAAAGTATTTCTGGTTTCCTTTTGAAAAGACCACTGAATATGCTTCTATACATACTAAACCATGCAAATTTATGCAGTGTGTTCAACATCATCTCCTTATCAATACAGCACAGATTCCGATTCTTTCTACTGCACCCCCAAGGAATTCAAAACATTATTGGTGCAATTAATAAAGAGAAAATGTGTGTCAATGACTGGAAGGCTGTTTTACAAGAGGAGCTGGTATCTCTGATTTTACCTCCTTGTTGTATGGAACTGTGCAGACAGGATGATACCTGAGCAAATAAATCAACTACCATAACTGGAAGGGCTTGTCAATCTATCGTCTTTGCTTTATCATTTGCAAAGTGTGCTGCTGCCTCCTGAGTTTCCTGCATTTCTCTTTTCTTGAAAAATCAGTGCTTGACCCTTTCCAACATAACCAGAGAAGAAATGAGGCAGAAAGTATCTCTTCATCACTGTTCCGCCTCAGTCCTGAGACTGACAGGAAAGGACGTAACCAGACTCAGAGTTCTTTGAGTATCTGATGTCAACCCGAAGAATTCTTCAATAGCTTGCGCATCTATTTTTTCTACAACGTCGTCATCAAACAACAACCAAAAATCATGACTCTCAACTATTGCAATATAATGGCCCCCTTGGGACCACTTCCACAGTGAACCACAACAGCAACAAGGTCGTACATTCTGTCTGGATTGGTGGCATAACCTGAAGTGTTAAATAGACAAAGTTCTAAAGGAAAAAATTACCTGGTAAGAGAGTTTTGTATATCGATGAAATTGATCCATATATTTAAGTCTCTTCAAGTGTAGAGCTAGAATCATGGGTAGTTTTTAAACTTTCTTTTTTTTTTTTTTTTTTTTTTTTTTTTTGAGACGGAGTCTCGCTCTGTCGCCCAGGCTGGAGTGCAGTGGCCAGATCTCAGCTCACTGCAAGCTCCGCCTCTCGGGTTTACGCCATTCTCCTGCCTCAGCCTCCCGAGCAGCTGGGACTACAGGTGGCCGCCACCTCACCCAGCTAGTTTTTATATTTTTTAGTAGAGACAGGGTTTCACCATGTTAGCCAGGATGGTCTCGATCTCCTGACCTCATGATCCATCCTTCTCTGCCTCCCAAAGTGCTGGGATTACAGGGTTGAGCCACTGCGCCCAGCCTAAACTTTCATCCGTTTATGTGCTTCCTGTTTGCTGTGACGCTCTTCACAGTAATACTTGTATTCACTACACAGAGTTTCTGTGTTGCCAAAACCCCTTAGGCAGTGAGTAATTGATGTATTTTGTTCCACGTCAACAGAAAGGTCTAAAAAAATCTTTATCTTTACTGCTTATAGTTTCACAAGTAAGATATATGGTTTCATTAGTTAATGTTTCCTGAAAAATCTCATGAACCCACGTCGGGTCTGGTGTGTTGTTATTATTTTCATTATCAGTATTATCATTAGGTAAGTGACCATTTTGTTTTTCCTGCTTTCTCTCTTCTTGTAAAATATCAGCAATTGTATTTAGTAGATAATTCAAGAATTCATGGACATCTTGTTGCAAGATGTTGTCAAAAAGCTCATTTTCTTTCCATAATCTTGTGATGAACTTCTTAGGAGGTATTACTCCAACCTTTTTCTTCTGAGTGGCTATGCTATGAAAGAGATCTGCTAAGCATGTAAGAAGGCTCTCCTTTTTCCTGGGTTGACTCTCACATACAAGAACTTTTTCCTGAAATGGACGACAAAAGTAAAGTGCTTGAAGAACTGAATTGCAGTAGCAGGTATTCCCAAAATTGACTAATCCAAAATAATGCTCATTGACTGGAAACTGTTCTGGACCAATCTCTTTCTCTAATGTTGAAGCATTTGCGCCCATGGTACAGATGGAGGCGAATTTGGAGACTGTCACTGGAATTTCCATCCGGCCAGCGCCATCTTCCAGCGAATCATAGCGGCGGAGACTAGCCGGGGAGGAGGGGAGCCGGGCCGCTTGCTTGCACCACAGCCCGCGAGCGGACCCCGAGCCGCCACGGACCCACGCACCGAGCCCACTGGACCTCCGCTGCCGTCATCGCAGCTGGACCCTCAGGCACTCCAGGCCTGGGGTCCCAGCCCCTGCCTGCTGGCTGCCTTTTTTTTTTTTTGGACGGAGTTTCGCGCTCTATTGCCCAGGCTGGAATACAGGCGCGTGCCACAATGCCCGGCTAAATTTTGTATATTTAGTAGAGATGGGGTTTCACCATGTTGTTGGTCAGGCTGGTCTCGAACTCCTGACCTTGTGTTCCGCCCTCCCAAAGTGCTGAAATTACAGGCGTGAGCCACGGCGCGTGGCCCCACCCTGTAGTATATTTTGAAGTTGGGTACTGTGATGCTTTCAGTTCTGTTATTTTTGTTTAGGATTGCCTTAGGTATTCAGGCTGTTTTTTGATTCCATATGAATTTTATAATAGTTTTATCTAGTTCTTTGAAGAATATTATTGGTAGTTTGATAGGAATAGCATTGTATCTGTAAATTGTTTTAGGCAGTATGATCATTTTAATGATATTAATTCTTCCTGTTCATGAGCATGGAGTGTTTGTTCATTTATTTGTGTGATCTCTGATTTCTTTCTGCATTGTTTTGTTATTCTCATTGTAGAGTTCTTTCACCTAACTGTCTAGCTGTATCATTATTTTTGCGGCAGTTGTAAACGCAATTGCATTCTTGATTTGGCTCTCAGCTTGCCTGTTCGTGAATAGGAATGCTAGCGATTTTTGTGCATTGATTTTGTATTCTGAAACTTTGCTAAAGTTGTTTATCAGGTTAAGAAGCTTTGTGGCCATGACTATGGGGCTTTCTAGATATAGAATCATGTCTTCTGCAAACAGGGATAGTTTGACTTTCTCTCATCCTATTTGGATGCCATTTACTTATTTCTCTTACCTTATTTCTCTGGCCAGGACTTCCAATACTATGATGGACAGGTGTGGTGAGACAGGGCATCCTCATCTTGTGCCAGTTTTCGAGGGTAATACATTCAGCTTTTGACTGTTTAGTATGATTTTGTCTGTGGATTTAGGATAGATAGTTCTTATTATTTTTAAGTTGTTGATTACTGGGTAAAATATAGGAAAATCAATATAGTAAAATAAAAGGAATATAAGTTGTTCTACCACAAAGAAATATGCATGCATATGTTCATTGCAGCACTATTCACAATAGCAAAGACATGGAATCAACGTAAATGCCCATCAATGACAGATTGGATAAAGAAAATGTGGTACATATATACCATGGAATACTATGCAGGCAGAAAAAAAGAATATTATATCCCTTCTGGGAACATGGATGGAATGGGAGGCTATTATCTTAGCAAACTAATACAGGAACAGAAAACTAAATACTGCATGTTCTCACTTATAAGTGGAAGCTAAATAATGAGAACACATGGAAACAAAAAGGGGAACAAGAGATACTTAGGCCTGCTTGAGGGTGGAGGGTGGAAGGAGAAAGAGGATCAGAAAAAATAAGTATTGGGCACTAGGCTTAGTACCCGGGTAACAAAATTTGCACCACAAGCCCCTATAACATGAGTTTGTCAATATAAAAAACCTGCACATGTACCCCTTAACCCAAAATAAAACTTTTAAAAAATTTTTTTTACTTTACCCGGCCTGGCACGGTGGTTCACGCCTTTAATCCCAGCACTTTGGGAGGCCGAGGTAGTGGATCATGAGGTCCGGAGTTTGAGACCAGCCTGATCAACATGGTGAAACCCTGTCTCTACTAAAAATACAAAAATTAGCCTGGTGTGGTGGCACGTGCCTATAATTCAAGCTACTTAGGAGGCTGAGGCAGGAGAATTGCTTGAACCTGGAAGGTGGGGGTTGCAGTGAGCAGAGATCATGCCATTGCACTCCAGCCTGGGTGACAGAGCGAGACTCCATCTCAAAAAAAAAAAAAAAAAAAAAAAATTTATTAAGTTCTGGAATACATGTGCAGAATGTGCAGGTTTCTTACATAGGTATACATATGCCATGGTAATTTGCTGCACCTATCAACCCATCATCTAAGTTTTAAGCCCCGCATGCATTAGGTATTTGTCCTAATGCTCTACCTCCCCTTGCTTCCTACCCCTGACAGGCCCCAGTGTGTGATATTCCCCTCCCTGTATCCATATATTCTCATTGTTCAACTCCCACTTATGAGTGAGAACGAGAAGTATTTGGTTTTCTGCTCCTGTGTTAGTTTGCTGAGAATGATGGCTTCCAGCTTCATTCATGTCCCTGCAAAGAACATGAACTCATTCTTTTTTATGACTGCATTGTGTTCCATGGTATATATGTGCTACATTTTCTTTATCCAGCCTATCATTGATGGGCATTTGGGTTGGTTCCAAGTCTTTGCTAGTATGAACAGTGCCACAACAAACATATGTGTGCATGTGTCTTTATAGTAGAATGATTTATATCCCTTTGGGTATATACCCAGTAATGGGATTGCTGTGTCAAATGGTATTTCTGGTTCTAAATCCTTGAGGAATCGCCACACTGTCTTCCACAATGGCTGAAGTAATTTACTGTCCAACCAACAGTGTAAAAGTGTTCCTATTTCTCCGCAGTGTCACTAGCATCTGTTGTTTCCTGACTTTTTAATAATCGCCATACTAACTAGTGTGAGATGGTATCTCACTGTGGTTTTGCTTTGCATTTCTTTAATGACCAGTGATGATAAGCTTTTTTTTCATATGTTTATTGGCCACATAAATGTCTTCTTTTGAGAAGTGTCTGTTCATATGTTCATATTCTTTCCCCACTTTTTTATTTTTATTTTTTATCGTAAGTTTAAGTTTCTTGTAGTTTTTGGATATTAGCCCTTTGTCAGATGGATAGATTACAAAAATTTTCTCCCATTCTGTAAGTTTCTTGTTCACTCTGATGATAGTTTCTCTTGCTGTGCAGAAGCTCTTTAGTTTAATTAGATCCAATTTGTCAATTTTGGCTTTATTGGAATTGTTTTTGGTGTTTCAGTCATGAAGTCTTTGCCCATGCCTACGTCCTGAATAGAAAAAAAAAAAACTACTTTAAATTTCACATGGAACCAAAAAGGGGCCCATATAGCCAAAATGATTCTAAGCAAAAACAATAAAGCTGGAGGCCTCATGCTACCTGACTTCAAACTATACTACAAGGCTACAGTAACCAAAACAGCATGGTACTGGTACCAAAACAGATATATAGACCAATGGAATAGAACAGATACCTCAGATGTAACACCACACATGTACAACCATCTGATCTTTGACAAATCTGACAAAAATGAGCAATGGGAAAAGGATTCCCTATTTAATAAATGGTGCTGGGAAAACTGGCTAGCCAAATGCAGAAAACAGAAACTGGATCCTTCCTTACACCTCATACAAAAATTAACTCAAGACAAATTAAAGTCTTAAATGCAAAACCATAAAACCCTAGAAGAAAACCTTGACAACTTAAAAAAAAAAAAAGAAATAAAACCTGTATTTGAACAGTATTAAGGCATTATATAATAAAACAGTGCTTATTCTGTGTTGTATCAGCACCATTTTAACATGCTATGTGCAATATAAGTACTAGGTAAATTCAGCCTTTAATCTACTGGTACATCACCATTGTTTATATTAAATGACAACAATGTAAAATCATCATAATTTTTAATTTTTTTCAGAAGCAGAAGCAAATGTAGGAAAGATGATTTCTAATATTAGAGAATTATGTATAATTTAGGTATTTGGTTTCCCTGCCTTTATAGGATGACCACTTTACAATAAATGAGAAAGAAAGATGCAAAGTCATTTTCCTAAAAAAAGAGCATGTAGAGTCCTAAAAATGTTATAGAACTAGTCTATCGTCACAGCTATTTTGAAGCATGAGACTAATAATTGTCTATACATATATACAATTGCCAATGGCTAAATTACAAAGGGAAACTTGTAGAATGCCTACTTCTTAAAATGTCTTTATAATGCACATCTTCAAAGGAGAAGGCATACTTACTGTAACAATTGAATTTCTTTGAGTCTGTGTAAAGGAGATGTTTGCATACTCAGAATAATATACATTCCTTTAAAAGCTTTTGCCAAGGGAAAATTTATACTTTCATTTATAGCTTCTATGTAATTTTCCCATAAAGTATAGTATACAATTTGGTTTTATATGCAAAACAGAGCTGTGTCTTCAAATTTACAAAGTCACATAAGATAATATAGGTATAAATCAACATTTATAAATCTAATAATCACATAATACAGAAATAAAATAATGTAATACCATATATACATATATAGAGAGACAGAGAGATAAAGGCAGCAATAGAGATAGGAAGAGAGACAGAGAGATAGAGAAAGACAGAAAAAGAGAGAGAGATTTATTATGAGAATTGACTCATGAAATTATAGAGACTGAGAAGTCTCACCATTTTTCATGTGCAAGCTGGAGAATTATGAAAGCCAGTGATATAATTTAGTATGCTTCGAAAGGTCTGAAATCTGCGGGATCCACTGGTGTAAGTCCTGGAGACCACAGGCCTGAGAACCAAGAGCTTCAATATCTGAGAGCAGAAGATGAATGTTCCAGTTCAAGAAGAGAGATAATTTTCCCTCCTTCTGCCTTTTTGCTGTATTTGGGCTCTCAATAGATTGGTTGACACCTGATAGATTGTTACAAGTGGATTGTCTTTACTCAGTCTATTGATTCAAGTGCCAACATCTTCCAGAAACACTCTCACAGACATACTCAGAAATTATGTTTTTCCAGCTCTCGGGGCATCCCTTAGCCTAGTTGATGCCTAAAGTTAACTATTACAACAGCCTTTTGAGTCTGACTACTGCCACAGTGCATTTGAAATTCTGGCATTTTATTGTTTGTGTCACTATTTTTTTTGACAAATTGTATTCAATTGTATCGATATACAAATGTTTATTTGTGTGTACAGTTGAAGAACATTTGACTTGTATTCAATTTTGGTTGATTACAAGGAAAGGATACTATAAACATTGACATACAGGTTTATATATGCATATAGTTTTTATTTCACTTGCATAAAAACCTAGGAGTGTAGTTTCTGGAAATGATGAGTATTTGCTGCACTTTATTTTTTAAAAAATGACCAAAATGTTTTCCATATTAGATGCACCCTTCTTCATTCCTACTAGTAATATATGAGTGTTCCAGTTACTCAGCATACTCAGATTTTTTTTTAAATACCCACTTTCATTTTAAAATGCATTTCCAGAATGACTAATAATGTTAAGAATTTTATATTGCAGTTACCTGTCATTTATATTTCCTCAGTGGTGAAGTTTCTAAATCTTTCATCTATTTTATTGGAGTGTTTTTGTTGTTGTTGTTGTTGTTGTTGTTACTGAGTTTTCAAGAGTTATTTTTATGTTCCTGATAGAAAGCCATTATTAATTACAGAATTTATAAATATTTCCCCCCAAAAAACTGCCTTTATTATCCTCTTCACATATCTTTGAAAGAGTGGATATTTTGAGCTTACAACTGGGTGGGGCCAAGATGGAAGCAGCAATGATCAGAGGCTCCCATCGAAAAGATCCCAAACAGCATTGAATCCTGCGTTGGAAACTAAGGTATCCAGGTTTTGTCATTAGAACCAACTAGGCTTCTGGCATTCAACGGAGAGGAAAGAAGAGCAGTGGAAGGAAGGCTCCCACCGAAGAGCCACACAGGGCAGGGGAGCCCCCACCCTCAGCAAAGGGAGGCAGTGAGTGGGCGTGCTATCCAGCCTGGGAAACCGTGCTTTCTCTACAGAACTGTGCAACACAGGGATCAGAGGATCTCACTCATGAGCCCACACCACCAGGGCTTGGCTCCCAACCATAGAGCTGCATAAATTCTCACAGCCACTTGGCTAGAACCTGCCTAAGCCTGCCAAGTTCCAGGGGGAGGGGTGGCCATCACCACTGCTGCAGCTGCCTGCTTTCTAAGTTAGCTGAGCTCCTTGGGGGAGTGGTGGCAGCAAACACTTCCGCTGCAGGGCTTCCCTGCAAGAACTCCAGCAACTCCAGCCAGGGGGGCTCAGGAACAAAACTTTGATCTCCCTGGGACTGAGCCCCCAAGGGGATGGTTGGCCATAGTTTCCACAGACCAGGAGATTTAGTCTTTCCTCCTGCTAGCTCTGAGGAATCTGGGAAGCCCTGATGAGTGGGTTTCCCTCCAGTGCAGCACACCCCCTCTACCAAGAGACAGTCAAAGTGCTTTGTTAAATGGATCCTGCTTCCCATGCCACCCAACTGGGTGAGACCCACAGGGGGTGTCAGACACTCTAAACAGGAGCATTCCTACTGGCATCAGGTCAGTTCCCCTCGAGGTCAGAGATCCCAGAAGAAGGAGCAGGCACCCATCTTTGCTCTTCTTCAGGCTCATCAAGTGACATCTCCAGGAGCAGGAGTGAACCAGATAAAGGGGACCTGAAGTTAACCCCTGGCAAACCACAGCAGCCCTACAGAAGAGGGACCTGACTATTGAAAGAAAAATAAACAAACAGAAAGCAACAACAACAGAATCAACAACAACAAAAAAGTCCCCACAGAGACTTCATCCAAGGGTCAGCAGTCTCAAAGATTGAAACTAGACAAACTCATGAAGATGAGAAAGAATCAGAAAAAAAAAAATAAATAAAAAAGAAAAGAAAAAAAAATGCTGAAAACCCAAAAGGCCAGAGTGCCTCTTCTCCTTCAAATAATTGCAACACCTCTCCAGCAAGGGTGCAGAACTGGACGGAGAATGAGTTTGATGAATTGACAGAAGTAGGCTTTAGAAAGTGGGTAATAACAAACTTCGCTGAAGTAAAGGAGCATAGTGTAACCCAATGCAAAGAAGCTAAGAAACTTGATAAAAGGTTATAGACGCTGCTAACTAGAATAACGAGTTTAAGGAGGAACATAATGACCTGATGGAGCTGAAAAACACAGCACAAGAACTTCATGAAGCATACACAAGTATTAATAGCTGAATCAATCAAGTGAAAAAAAAAAGAAGGTCAGAAATGAAAGACTATCTTGCTGAAATAAGGCAGGCAAAAAAATAAATAAAGAGGAACAAACAAAACCTCCAAGTAATATGGGACTATGTAAAAAGACGGGTATCTGAAAGAGATGGAAAGAATGGAAGCAAGTTGGAAAACACACTTCAGGATATTATCTAGGAGAACTTCTGGAACTTAGCAAGACAGGCCAACATTCAAATTCAGAAAATACAGAGAAGTCTACTAAGATACTTCACAAGAAGATTAATCCGAAGACAGATAATCATCGGGTTCTCCAAGGTTGAAATGAAGGAAAAAATGTTAAGGGCAGCCAAAGAGAAAGGCCAGGCCACCTACGAAGTGAAGCCCATCAGACTAACAGCAGATCTCTCAGCAGAAACCCTACAAGCCAGAAGAGAGTGGGGGCCAATATTAAACATTCTTTTTTTTCTTTTTTTTTTTTTTTTTTTTGAGACGGAGTCTTGCTCTGTCGCCCAGGCTGGAGTGCAGTGGTGCAATCTCGGCTCACTGCAAGCTCTGCCTCCGGGGTTCATGCCATTCTCCTGCCTCAGCTTCCCTAGTAGCTGGGACTACAGGCGCCCATCACCATGCCCGGCTAATTTTTTGTATTTTTAGTAGAGACGGGGTTTCACCGTGTTAGCCAGGATGGTCTTGATCTCCTGACCTCGTGATCCACCCACCTCGGCCTCCCAAAGTGCTGGGATTACAGGCGTGAGCCACCGTGCCCAGCCTAAACATTCTTAATAAGAAGAATTTTCAACCCAGAATTTAATATCAGGCCAAATTAAGCTTCATAAGAAAAGGTGAAATAAAATCCTTCTCAGACAAGCAAATGCTAAGGAAATTCATCACCACAAGGCCTGCTTGCAAGAGCTCCAGAAGGAAGCACTAAATATGGGAAGGAAAAACCAGTACCAGCCACTGAGAAATTCACCAAAACATAAAAACCAATGACATTATGAAAAAAATACGGCATCAACTAGTGTGCAGTATGACTAGCTACCATCATAATGACAGAATCAAATTCACACATAACAATATTAACCTTAAATGGAAATGGGCTAAATGCCCCAATTAAAAGACACAGACTTGCAAATTGAATAATAAGTCAAGACCTATCAGAGTGATATGTTCAAGAGACCCATCTGACGTGCAAAGACAGACATAGGCTCAAAATTAAGGGATGAAGGAAAATTTACCCAGCAAATAGAAAGCAGAAAAAAGCAGGGGTTGCAATCCTAGTCTCTGACAAAGCAGACTTTAAACCAACAAAGATAAAAAGAAAAAGAAAAAGAAAAAAAAAAAAGGCACAGAAGGGCATTACATATTGATAAAGGGATCAATTAAACAAGAAGAGCTAACTATTCTAAATATATATGAACCCAATACAAAAGCACCCAGATTCATAAAACAAATTCATAGAGACCTACCAAAAAACTTCAACTCCCATACAATAATAGTGAGAGACTTTAGCACACCACTGTCAATATTAGACAGAGCAACGAGACAACATTTACGAGGCTTTTCAGGACTTGAACTCAGCTCTGGATCAAGTGGAACTAACAGATATATGCTGAACTCTCTACCCCAAAACAAAAGAATATACTTTCTTCTCAGTGCCACATGGCACTTAATCTAAAATTGACCACATCATTGGAAGTAAAACATTCCTAGGCAAATGCAAAAGAACTGAAATCATAACAAACAGTCTCTCAGACCACAGTGCAATCAAATTAGGACTCAGGATTAAGAAACTCCTGCAAAACCACACAACTTCATGGAAATTGAACAACCTGCTCCTGAATGACTCCTGGGTAAATAATGGAATTAAGGCAGAAATCAAGAAGTTATTTCAAACCAATGAGAACAAAGAAACAATGTATTAGAATCTCTGGAACACAGCTAAAGCTGTGTTAAGAGGGGAAGTTATAGCACTAAATGCCCACATCGGAAAGCTAGAAAGATCTCAAATCAACACCTTAACATCACAATTAAAAGAACTAGAAAAACAAGAGTAAACAATCCCAAAAGCTAGTAGAAGACAATAAATAAGATTAGAGCAGAACTGAAGGAGATAGAGAAACGAAAATCTCTTCAAAAAAATCAATGAATAAAAGAGATATGTTTTTGAAAAACAAATAATAAAACAGAATGCTAGATAGACTAATAAAGAAGAAAAGAGCAAAATCAAATGGATGCAATAAAAATGATAAAGGGGATAATACCACTGACTCCACAGAAATACAAACTACCATCAGAGAATGCTATAAACACTTCTATGCAAATAAACTAGAATATCTAGAAGAAATGGATAAATTCCTTGACACATACAGCCTCCCAACACTAAACCAGGAAGACATCAAATCCCTGAAAAGAGCAATAACAGGTTCTGAAATTGAGGCAGTAATAAATAGCCTACCAACTAAAAAAAGGTCAGGAAAGACAGATTCACAGTTGAATTCTAGCAGAGATACAAAGAGGAGCTGCCATCATTCCTTCTGAAACTATTGCAAACAATTGAAAAGGAACTACTCTTCCCTAACTCATTTTATGAGGGCAGCATCATCCTAATACCAAAACTTGGCAGAGACACAATAGCAACAACAACAAAAAAACCTTCAGGCCAATATCCCTGATGAAAATCAATGCAAAAATCCTCAGTAAAATACTGGCAAATTGAATCCAGCAGCACATCAAAAAACTTGTCCACCTCAATCAAGTTGGCTTTATCCTTAGGATGCAAAGCTGGTTCAATATGCACAAGTCAATAAACGTAATTCATCACATAAATAGAACCAATGACAAAACCACATGATTATCTCCACAGATGCAGAAAAGGCCTTTGATAAAATTCAACATCCCTTCATGCTAAAACCCCTCAATAAAATAGGTGTTGATGTAATGCATCTCAAAATAATGAGATCTATTTATGATAAACCCACAGCCAATATCATACTGATTAGGCAAAAGCCGGAAGCACTCCCTTTGAAAACTGGCACAAGACAAGGATTCCCTCTCTCACCACTCCTATTCAACATATTATTGGAAGTTCTGGTCAAGGCAATCAGGCAAGGGAAAGAAATAAAGGGTATTCTAATAGGAAGAAGGGAAGTCCAATTGTCTCTGTTTGCAAATGACGTGATTTTATATTTAGAAAACTCCATTGTCTCAGACCCAAAACTCCTTAAGCTGATAAGCAACTTCAGCAAAATCTCAGGATACAAAATCAATGTGCAAAAATCACAAGCATTCCTATACACAAACAATAGACAAGCAGAGAGGCAAATCATGAATGAACTCCCATTTACAATTTCTACAAAGAGAATAAATACTTAGGAATACAGCTAACAAGGGATGTGAAAGATCTCTTCAAGGAGAACTACAAACCAGTGCTCAAGGAAAGAAGAGAGGACCTAAACAGAAGGAAAAACACTCCATCCTCATGGATAGGAAGAATCAACATAGTGAAAATGGCCATATTGCCCAAAGTAATTTATAGATTAAATGTTAATCCCATCAAACTACCATTGACGTTTTTTCACATAATTAGAAAAAAAAAAAGGTACTTTAAAATTCATAAGGAACCAAAAAAAGAGGCCATATAGCCAAGACAATCTCAAGCAAAAAGAACAAATCTGGAGACATCACGTTACCTGGCTTCAAACTACACTGCAAGGCTACAGTAACCAAAACAGCATGATATTTCTACCAAAACAGACATAAAGACCAATGGAAGAGAATAGAGATCTCAGAAATAAGATCACATATCTCCAACCATCTGATCTCCAACAAACCTGACAAAAACAAGCAATGGGAAGAGGATTCCCTATTTAATAAATGGTGCTGTGAAAACAGTCTAGCCATATGCAGAAAATCAAAACTGGATGCCTACCTTACACCTTATACAAAAATTAACTCAAGATGAATTAAAGAATTAAATGTAAAACCCAAAACGATAACAACCCTAGAAGAAAACCTAGGCAATACTATCATGACATAGGCATGGGCAAAGATTTTATGATGAAATCACCAAAAGCAATTACAACGAATTGACAAATGGAATCTAATTATACTAAAGAGCTTCTGCACAGCAATAGAAACTATCATCAGAGTGAACAGGCACCCTACAGAACAGGAAAAAAAATTTGCAATCTACACATCTGACAAAGGTCTAGTATCCAGAATTTAAAAGGAACGTAATCAAATTTACAAGACAAAAACAAATAACCCCATCAAAAAGTGGGCAAAGGATATGAACAGAAACTTCTCAAAAGAAGTTATGCATTAGTCAACCAACAATCATATGAAATAAAGCTCAATATCCCTGATCATTAGAGACATGCAAATCAAAACCACAGTGAGATACCATCTCCCTCCTGTCAGAATGGTGATTATTAAAAAGTCAAGAAACAACAGATGCTTGTGAAGCAGTGGAAAAATAGGAACACTTTTATGATGTTGGTGGAAATGTAAATTAGTTCAACCATTGTGGAAGACAGTGTGGCAATTCCTCAAGTATCTGGAACTCATACATGCACATGTATATTTATTGCAGCACCATTCACAATAGCGAAGACATGGAACCAACCCAAATGCCCATTGACTACAGACTGGATAAAGAAAATGTGGTACATATACAGCATGGAGTACTATGCAGCCATAAAAAGGAATGAGATTATATCTTCTGCAAGGACATGGATGAAGCTGGAAGCCATTATCTTCAGCAAACTAACACAGGAACAGAAAACCAAACACAGCATGTTTCACTCAGAAGTGGGAGTTCAACAATGAGAACACGTGGAAACAGGGAAGGAAACAACACATACCAGGGCCTGTCATGGGGGATGGTGAGGAGAGGGAGATCATCAGGATGAATATCTAATGCATGTGGGGCTTAAAACCTAGGTGATGGGTTGATATGTGCAATAAACCACCATGGCACATGTGTACTTATGTAACAAACATGCACATTCTGCACATGTATCCCAGAACTTAAAGAAAAAAGTGAATACTTTTAATATTTATAAAGTCTAGCACATGAACTTTTTATTATAAATTGTGCTTTTAGTGTTGTATCTAAGAAATATTTGCTGAACCCAAAGTCAGTGTTTTCTAGAAATTTTATAAGATTATGTTTTATATCTAGGTCTATAATATATCTGAGTTAGTTTTTGTAACATGCAAATAGTATGAATATTGTTATTATTAATGTCTTTGCATGGAGATATGCAACATATGTTGAAAAGATCATTTTTTTCCCAATAAAATCCTTTGTACTATTGTAAAGCTCCATGGTCCATATTTTAGTGGGTCTACTCTGATCTTCCTCTGTTCCTCTTCCTTTCTGTTCTACTGACAAATATTTCTCTCCTCCAAAATACACTATCTTTATCACAGTAACTTCATAAAGCTTTCAGAATTAGGTAGCAAGAGACTTCCAAGCTGTTGGCAAAATGGCAGTTTGGGAAGCTCCAGGTTCTTTGGCCCCCCACAGAAACATCAAGTTATAAACTGTAAACTGACTAAAATAACTTTGCAGGAAACCCAGAATACAGTCAATGAATTGTAACAATTAAGCAAATGCCTAATCAACAAGAAGTCACATTCATAAAGACAAGCAATTCTGTAGCGTTGTGTCACTCCCTCCCTTGTGTGGCATTTTTGGAAGGAAGTAGTCAAATTTCTTGCATTTCTTCCTCAGAGAAATTGTTTGCAAATTTTTGCTCTGTCTATGACCTGCTTACAGAACCAGATTCTGTATCACCTAACTGAGAGATAGGATGAGGAAAGCAGCATAGATGTTTATATGGAGGGAATTAGAAAAAAGCACAGACACAGGCACAGGAAATATACATGCCGAGAGAAGACCTGAGAAACATAAATCCTTCACACTGGGCTGATAGTGAAGGTTTCACCTAACATAGAGTCAAATTGCGAAAACTGGAAGAATAGCTGTTATTTCAAATGTCAAATTTTCAACAAAAATTGCAAAACATAAAAAACAAGAAAAAACGTTCTAAAGGACTGAAATAAATCTCTATGAATTGACCAAAATTTAGGACTTATTCGAAAAATACTTTAACAACTGTTTATAGTATGCTTAAATTTTAAGAACACAAAAAAGAAAAAGTATTAGAAAAATCATATATAAAAGTGAATATGCCAATAGTGAGATATAAATTATAAAACAGAACAAAACAGAAATTCTATAGCTGAGATTAAAAAATAACTGAATTGAAAAGTTTAGTAAAGAAGCTCAACATCAGACTCAAACCAGAACAATAAAGAATTAGTAAATTTGAAGGTAGAAGATTGGAAGTTAGTAAATCTGAGGAGCAAAGCCAAATAAAATAATAATGAAGAACATGAACAGAGTCTAAGACATTTATGAGAGGCCATCAAGCAGACCAATATATTCATTACAGTAATCTTAAAAAAGAAGTGAGAAAAATGGCATAGAGTATTTTTTAAATAATGATAAGAAATCCAAAATCTGATTTTAAAACATGGATATAAAAATACAAGAAGCTCCAAGTTAAAAAAAAAAATCCAAAGGAACCCACAGCAAGTTGCATAATAATCAAAGTTGCAAAAGCCAAATATAAAACAGAATCTAGTAAACAGCAAGAGAAAAGTGACTAATTATGCACAAGTTATCTTTAATAAAATTATCAGATTATTTAGGTGAGCCTTCCAGTCTGGAAGGGGATATATCTGCAGTGTTAAAAGAAAAAAAAAAAAACGCACAAACAAAAAAAAAGTCTCAACCAAGTATTTAATCCAGGGCAAAGCTGTCCTTCAAAATGAGGAAGAAATTAAGACATTATCAGATAAATAAAAGCTGAGACAGTGCATTATCACGAGATCTGTGCTAAGAGAAATGCTGAAGGGAGTCTTTCATGTAGACATAAAAGGATGTATGTATAGACAATAACTTAAAGCCAAACAAAATATAAAAATTTATGTTAAGGATACTTACATGAAAAACACATAAAAACTATCTTTTTTTGCATTTTGGTTTATAACTATTTTTTATTCCTCTACGGGATTTAAAAGAAAAAAATTATAAAAGAAATTTGAAACCTATATTAATAGTCAGACAGTATATTAATATGACATTTGTAAATCAATGACATGAAGAAAGATAATTTGTGTATGTGATTTAAATTAAAGTAGTATTAATTCAAAATAATTTTTCATATATGTAGGATATTATGGATAATCACCAAGGTAACCACAAAGGACATATCTATAGAATACACACAAAAGGAAATAAGAAGGGAATAAAAATGTGTCAATTAAAAAAATCAACTATCCACAAAGGAAGGCATTGGAAAAAAGAGGAGGCACAAAATAGCTATAAGACATACAAAAACAAATTATTTCAATGGCAATAATAAATCTTCCCTATCAATTATAAATTTAAACCATTATTTATTCAACTCTCTAATCAAAAGACATAGACTCGCACAATGGATTAAAAGCACTCTCAACTATATGCACACTTTAATATGTTCATTTTGTATTTAAGAATATGCAAAGTTTGAAAGAGAGAAGATGAAAAAAAATATTGGTGCAAACAGTAATGGAAAAAGCAAAGGAGTGGTGATATCAACGTTAAAGTAGAGTTTAAATTGAAAACTATTATAAGAGACAAATGGAAACATTATATAATTATAAAGTATCAATTCACAAGAAGATATATAACAATACTATATATATGCACCAAATATCAGGGATCCTAAACATGTGAAATAGAATTGAAGAGAGAAATGGAAAGCTCTGCAATAATGGTCTGGAACATTTGGAAACTTCAGTACTACAACTTTCAATGATAAATAAGAAAACCAGAAATTTTAAACAGAAAGTGAAGGACTTAACACTAATAATTATACCTAACAGATGAAAACAGATCACTCCAGGCAAAAATACTAGAGTAACATACCCTTTTTTTGTTATTTTTAATTTTTAATTTCTATGGGAACATAGTAGATGTATATATTTATGGGGGTATATAAGATATTTTGATACAGGCATGCAATGGTAATAATTATATCATGAAAAATAGGATATCCATTTCCTCAAGCATTTATCCTTTCTGTTACAATCTACTTATGTTAGTTCTAAAACGTGCAAGTAAGTTATTGACTATAGCAACCCTGTTGTGCTATCAAATATCTTATTCATTCATTCTAATTATTATCTTGTGCCAATTAACCATCCCAATTTTTACCCAACTCCCACTTCCCTTCCCAGCCTCTGGTAACCATGTTATACTCTATATCTTCATAAGTCCAATTGTTTTGATTTTTAGATCCCACAAATAAGTGAGAACATGTGAAGTTTGTCTTTCTGTTCCCGGTTTATATCACCTGACATAATGATACCCAGTTCCATCCATGCTGTTACAAATGACTGAATCTTATTTTCTTAATGGTTGAATAGTAATAGACTGTGTATATGAACCATATTTCCTTTATATCTAAGAATATGCAATAATTGAAAGCTGATGTTGGACACTTAGGTTGCTTTGAAATCTTGGCTACTGTGACTAATGCTGCAATAAACATGAGAGTGCAGATCTCCTTGATACACTGATTTCCTCTTTGGTGAGTATGTATACTCAGCAGTGAGATTGTTGAATCATATGGCAGCTGCATTTTTATTCTTTTGAGTGATCTCCAAACTGTTCTTCATATTGATTGTACTAATTTACATTTCCAACAGCAGTGTATAAGGGTTCCTTTTGCTCCATGTCCTCACCAGCATTTGTTATTGCTTGTTTTTTGGATATAAGCCATTTTAACTGAGATGATATGATATCTCATGGCAGTTTTCATTTGCATTTCTCTGTTGATCAATTATGTTGAGTACCTTTTATTTGCCTGTTTGTCATTCGTATGTCTTCTTTAGAGAAATGTCTATTCAAATATTTTGCTCATTTTTAATTGAATTATTAGATTTTTTTTTTTTCTCTACAGTTGTTTGAGTTCCTTATATATTCTGGTTATAAATCCCTTGTCAGATGGGTAGTTTGTAAGCTCTGAAATGACCTCCTTTGACTCCATGTCTCACATCCAAGTCATTCTGATGCACAAGATGGGTTTTCACGGTTTTAAGCAGCTCTGTCCATGTGTTTTTTTTTTGTTTGTTTGTTTCTGTTTTTGTTTTTGTTTTTTGAGGTGGATTCACGCTCTGTCACCACGGCTGGAGTGCAATGGTAGGATCTCAGCTCACTGCAACCTCTGCCTCTCGGGTTCAAGCGATTCTCCTGCCTCAGCCTCATGAGTAGCTGGGACTACAGGCACCCACCATCACACCTGGCTAATTTTTATATTTTTAGTAGAGATGGGGTTTCACCACATTGGCCAGGCTGGTCTCAAACTCCTGACATTGGGATCTGCCCACCTCAGCCTCTCAAAATGCTGGGATTACAGGCATGAGCCATCATGCCTGGCCTGTCCCTGTGGATTTTTAGGGTACAGCCCCCCTCCTGGTTGCTTTCATGGGCTGAAGTTGAGTGTCTGCGGCTTTTCCGGGTGCACTATGCAAGCTTTTGGTGGATCTACAATTCTGGGGTCTTGAGGATGGTGACCCTCTTCTCATAGCTCCCCAGTGGGGACTCTGTATCAGGGCTCCAACCCTACATTTCTCTTCTGCACTGCCCTAGCAAAGGTTTTCCATGAGGGTTCCCCACCTGCAGCAAATTTCTTCCTGGACAACCTGTGAAATCTAGGTGGCAGTTCCCAAACCTCAATTATTGACTTCTTGTGCACCTGCAGGCCCACCACCATGTGTAAGCCACCAAGGCTTTGTGCTTGTACCCTCTGTAGCAATGGACTGAGCTGTACATTGACCTCTTTTATCCGTGACTGAGATGCAGGGCACCAAGTCCTGAAACTGCACAAAGTAGCAAGGCCCTGGGTCCAGCACATAAAACTATTTAAAAAAAAAATATCTGGGTCTGTGATGGGAGAGATTTCTGTGAAGACTTTTGACATGCCCTGAAGAAATTTTCCCTATTGTCTTGGTGATTAACATTAGGCTTCTCATTAATTATGAAAATTTTAGCAGCTGACTTGAATTTATCGTTCAAAAAATAGGATTTTATTTTCTTTCACATTGTCAGACTGCAAATTTTCAGTTTTATGCTCTGCTTCACTTTTAAACATAAGTTCCAATTCTAAACTATCTCTTTGTGAATGTATATAACTGAATGCTTTTAAGAGCACCCAAGTCACATCTTAAATGCTTTGCTGCTTAGAAATTTCTTCTGCAAGATACCCTGTATCATCTTTCTCAAATTCAAAGTTCCACAGATCTCTTGGGCAGGGGCAAAATGTCACCAGTCTCTTTGCAAAGCATAGCAAGAGTCACCTTCATTCCAGTCCCCAACAAGTTCCTCATCTTTATCTGAGACCACCTCAGCCAGGACTTCATTGTACACATCACTATTAGCATTTTAGTCAAAGTCACTCAACAAGTCTCTAGGAAGTTACAAACTTTTCAACATTTTTCTGTCTTTTTCTGAGGTGTCCAAACTGTTCCAATCTCTGCCTATTACTCAGTTCCAAAGTTGGTTCCACATTTTCAGGTATGTTTATAGCAGCACCCCATTCTCTCTGGTACCGATATACTGTATTAGTTCATTTTCATACTGCTATAAAGAACTTCCAAATGCTGGGTAATTTATAAAGGAAAGAAATTTAATTTACTTACAGTTTAGCATGGTTGGGAAGGCCTCAGGAAGCTTCCAATAATGGCAGAAGTTAAACGGGAAGCAAAGCACCTTCTTCACAAGGCAGCAGGAAGAAGAAGTGCCAAGCAAAGGGGGAAGAGCCTCTTACAAAATCATCAAATATCGTGTGAACTCACTCACTGTCATGAGAACAGAATGGGAGAACCCTCCCATCCCCCATGGTTTATTAACCTCCACCTAGTCTCTCCCTCAACTCATGGGAATTATGGGAAGTACAATTCAAGATAAGATTTGGTTGGGGATACAAAGTCTAACTATATCACTCTCCCTGCACATTAATACATTTGTATGACATTTATTTAACTTTCATCAGCTGATTTTCAGCAAACTTTCAGAGGTAAAATGTGAAATTCTTTCTTTGTCTCCACAATTTGTTAGTAAAACTTATTTAAAATGTTGTTTCTGATTATTTATTATTTATGTTTACCCGAGCCTTTGTCTCTTCATTGATTCTGACAAAAGTGTGTTCTCTTGCTTTATTTACAGTCTTACAATTTTTGTTAAAATCTGTGTATCTTATTTAGGATAATAGAAGCTGCAGTAAACAATATTTATGTAAAACAGTCACTTTTTGTCTTCAGCTAAGCCTTCCTGGGTTTGAGTCCATCTACTTAAGAATCGAGCTCTGAGTTTTTTGTTTTGGTTATTGATATGTTTACCGTCAATGCATCACAAGCTTTAAATTCCTCTAGTGTTTATTTGTTTTAGGTGAAGCTACTCAGGAGGTTGAGGCGGGAGAATTGCTTGAACCTGGGAGGTGGAGGTTGCAGTGAGCCAAGATCTCACTATTGCACTCCAGCCTGGGCAACAAGAGCGAAACTCTGTCTCACAAAAAAAAAAAAAAAAAAAAAAAAAAAAAAAAAAAAAAAAGAATATGTTTCCCAGGGGATACTATTCAATGTCTGTTCTCCCCTTTGTTGTAAGTATTTCCTTTGCAACTACACTTCAGAGAATGCCTCTCTTCCCATGCAGTAGATTCCCCAAACCTTCCCAAGCAGCAAATTATTGGATTTTTTTTTTTAACTTTTAATACTGTTAGCCTTGATGTGTGAACCAAAATGGCATCAAGTGTTTGACTGAAGGACTGGGAACAAGTTGAAAATTCTGAGAAAGCTTCCTTCATGTTGCAAAACTGCTTGAAAGATAAGAGTAATTGTTGCATAAAAAGTACGGAATTCTTACTGTTGTCATTCTGCCTCAGTATTAGGCAGCCTTGTGACCTTGAATCTCATGGTTTAAGCCTCCTTAGTGATTCTACAGAAGACCTCTAATGGTCAGGGTCTGTGTGTAATTCTTCTTCTCTTCCACAAGTAGAGAAGTTTTGTTGTTGTTACTTTCCACAAGCTACAATGAGTCTTCAGTTGTGTTCTAACAAAAAAAAAAAAAAAAAAATTTGTTCTTTTTTGCCCAGTAGTTTAAGGCTTTTGTTTCATAATAGATATAGTGGTGAAGGATCTAGGTAGAACTAAGTACCATTTATGCAACTGTTGACAAAGATTCAAACTCTGTAAAATATTTGAAGAGATTTATTCTGAGCCAACTATGAGTGACTTTGGCCCATGGCATAGCCTTCAGGAGAGTCTGAGAACATGTGCCCAAGGTGGTCAGGGCACAGCTTGGTTTTATACATTTTAGGGAGACATGAGATTTCAGTCAAATACATTTACAATATACATTGTTCTGATTCAGAAAAGTGGGGCAACTTGAAACAGGGGCTTCCAGTTTATAGGTAGATTTAAAAATTTTCTGATTGGCAATTGATGAAAAAGTTATTACCAGTAGAAAGGGATGCCTGGGTTATGAGAAAAGTTGTGAAGACTAAAGTTTTATCCTGCAGATGAAGGCTCCAGGTAGCAAATTTCAGAGAAGGTAGACTGTAAATGTTTCTTATCAGACTTAAAGTCTGTGTTGATGTTAATGCTGGAAGGGGTATGAGGCATGTCCAACTGCCACTTCCCATCATGACCTGAACCAGTCTTTCAGGTTAAATTTTAAATTATCCCTGGCCAATGAGGAAGTCCATTCAGATGGTTGGGGACCTTATAATTTTATTTTTCTTTACACTCCCCCTTCTGGCCAAGATTTGCCAGAGGCAACATTAGTTGCCACCAAATCTTTATTTTGTCTCATAACATTGCTGGGGTGGCAGAGCTTCTTGCCATGGGTCCATCCTATTCCTTGGTGGGACTCCCTGTGGCGAAGGGACTCAGTCAACAAGACTTACAGCCAATTAATTGTTCTAGGCCAGATAGGATTAGAAGTAGATAAGCATTCATTGCCCCTTGAAATTATTAAATTATTATTACTATTTTAAGTAGAAAACTAATAAAAAGCAAAAAGCACGATTACAAAACTGACTTACCTTTAACTTCTGTGTGTTGAGATACTGTAAGCTTAATTTTACTTACAGGCTTATAGCAACTAGTTATATAAAACATAAACACTGTTCTACAAAACTATATATACTATTTAAAACTCATAACTTAGAGGCCTTTTGACAAGGTACCTTTATTCTGTCAGGATATATTTTACTTCTGTAAAAAGCAGAAACTTCTTTATGATGGGGGTGGACGCAGTGATGACACGTAATCGAGTAGAAGGCAAAGTACTTTGTTTTACCAACTGTTTAGGCATCATTGTATCCATCCTTCATTTGAAGTGTCTGTCCTTGATGTAATTCTATCCCTCAAAACCAGCCTTTACAATCTCACACACCCACCACTTCTGCAATAGTTCCTGGGCCAAGAGGGAGGGAGTATAGTTTTAACAGCAGGAAATTTGCAGGTTGGTCCCAGTGGGATGTCAAATGAGGGAGAGTCTCATTTTGGCTTTTCAGAATACCACGATTTTGGTTTCCTTGGAAGTAATAATAGGAGAGATAAAGAGCATTATTATTTTGACAATTGAGAGCATTTGTTTGTTAGAACAGAAAAAGGAATACATTTCATTATGGTACCAACTAAAAGCAGGAAGAAAAATTATAAGCTGGTACTCTATAAGAGTAGTCACACAAAGTGCAACATGAATCAACTGGCTATGTAGGCTTCTTTCAAGTCAGCTTTGCTGGAACTTTACCTAAAAATATGTTATTTGAGTCAAAGTCTTGGGAACATAACCAGTGTCTCCAATTGTTCTGTTTTAAAAGACTGTTACTAAACTTATGCAAATAACTATACGATCACAAAATCACAATCTGAATTTGAGAACTCAGAAAGAAAGGCCAATTTGCTTACAAAAAACATACTTCACCATAAATAACTGAAAAGAAAAATATTTTCTTGACCTTTCTTTAATCAGAGCAGCAGCCTTCCACATAAGACATTTTTTTAACCCTGGAACTGCCATTCACATGCTAAGCAGCTCTTGTTAGATGAGAGCTACTTATTAGGTGCTGTAGAATTTAGCAGCTCCTTACATTGTTAGAGTCAATGTTAAGGGAAAAAGGAGTCTCTCTACTCATTAGTGTTTCCTCTTTTTATCTCCAGGTAGCAAGATCCTATGTAAACCATTATCATGGAACTCTTTTGGGCATTATTATTTCCATTAGCATTGGGGTAGCTTCAGTTCATATTTCATAGCAAGACAGAAAATGAACCTCAAGTAAAAATTTGCTAGTCCAGTAGTTGTCATTGGGAAGTATTCACAGTCTTTTGCCATTAGCCGCGATAAATGCTCCACAAAGGGCTATGAAGTGAAGGATTTGTCCTGACTAGTACTCCAGTTTCTACCCTATATTCTGTGGGCTCAGGGAGTCTTACTATTAATAGTTCCCAGTTAATGTGTCCAATTAAGATTTTTCAAAGGCTAGATTTACATGCCTTCATTTTTATAGTACTAGATAGGGTAAATATCCCCTAGTCAGAAACAATACCCATTTCAAAGACATTTAGGTAAAGAAGTCACAACTATCTTACATAATGTCTGTTTAAACATCTCAAATTTCATAATTCTTTTAACTTGCTTTTTTGTTGTTGTTGTTCCAGGACATTTTCTTTTCTACCCCCAGACAATTGTACGTGTTCTGGTAAAAAAGGAGCAGGGAGTTGAACCAAGGGACTTAGGTTCTTTTGTCCATTTTGATTTTAATTTGTCTCAGCATTACCCCATACAATGTCAGCTTTCTGATGACAGCCTTTGCCTTGTGATTTTTTTTTTTTTTTTTTTTTTTTTTTTTTTTTAACTTTCCAGTCTAGGGCAAATAGTAACAATCCAAGCATATCGATCACCCTTTGGGGTAAGTTATTTGATGCCCATTTTCTTTTTTCCAATGTTTTAAGCATCTGTGAGACCCATGAGGGACAGCAAATTTGATAAGGCTTCTCAAACAATTATATGATTCGGCAGAAGGGGCACCCATGTAAAAGGGGTCCCCATAGCCCCCAAATTTCTCATGATCTGGGTAATAGGCATATTCGGTGGGAGAATCTTCTGGTCATTATAAAACCAATCCCATGTGGCTTACATATGATACATGTCAATTGCTTCATCTGGGGTGCTCCATTTAGTATTTTATAGGAAGAGTCAGGCAGTCCCCTTTTCAGGGCAAACAGACCTCACAGTGTTGTTTTTCTGGTCCATTAGGCTAGTTGTTCTCTCAGGAATAAACTCCTGTACATTTGAATCACATATATTCAGTAATTGTTCAATAGTGAGCTGTGAGCCCTGCATCAACACAAACAAACTCTTCTATTCTGTAGCATTTAAAATTAAGGATTTTTGTCTCTAAAGTATTAAAAGTAATGGCAAAATACTGCAATTGCTTTTTCACCAACCTGTTATTTTAAAAATCCATTGTAGTAACAATTTCTAAAGGAGCTCACAATACAAATCTACAAATGGAACAATTGATTTGCATTATATTCTCTGGTTTTTAGTAGTTACGTGGTTTTGCCCTTCCCTAACATTGAGTATCTTCTTGGTAACCGCAAGCCTCAGAAGTAACTTTTGTTGCCCTGGCTTAATTATTCTTTTTATCCATTTAGTTATATCTGTATAACTTTTTATTCATTTTAAAGGCATTTTTAAATAGTTTCTTAACTAGAGAAACATTTTTTAAAAATTTATATCCTTGTGTTTTATAAACTTCACCAAAAACACCTTTTACTTAATTTAACATAACATTACTTTAAGACTGTAAATTATTAGAGAGATCTTTAAGATTAAATTTATTGAATTAACCTTACCAAAGATTACCAAAGTCATGTGAATCAAAAGTCATCTGGTACAAGTTATCACACTTGTACCAGTCTGATAAGCACTTACTTTTTTTCAAGCTAGTTGATTAGCTCATTCATACAGTTTGGTAGTGAAACATCACTTCCACATGACATTTATAAACATTCAGATATTACAGGCATGCAGAGTAAAAAAACAGATCCAAAAATTTTTCATTTGCCTATTTTCAGAAAGAAATTATCTCCCTTACTTAAGATAATTAGTTTTAAAAGTTAAAGGAGCCAACAAAGGTAAGGGAGAGAGTTACCATCCAAGGGAGACAGCCAAGTATAAAGAGCACCTCTGACTGGCCTGTGCTCTGGGAAAATGAGGTGGACCCACAGAAGTTTGCTCCATTTACAGGAGGGAGGAGGTTGGCATCTCCTGATCTGGGGTGGTAACCTGTGATACAATCTCTGAAATGGGAAGTCTACTAACAGGACTCTCATATTGCTAAGAGTCACTCTTTCCCATTTTTTCCTTTTTACCCAATAAACCCTGGCCTTATCACCCTTCAAGGTGCCTGTGATCCTAATCTTTCATGGTCTTGTGAAAAGAACCCACATTTAGCTGAACTAAGAGAAAGTTCTCAACATTTTGACACACAATGTAGGGCTTGAGAAAGGGTGAGTGAGATGCAAACCAAAAAACTTTTTTCTCTTTTGCTTCTAAGCCTCTATTCCCTTGGAGTTCTGAGAGTAGAGGAAACTGTGCTTGCCTTTCTATGGCTTTTTCCTTCCTTTTTCAGGATGGGCAGGTGAGTGGCAGCTCACTGCTCCCCTCCTGATATGGTTTGGCTTTGTCCCCACCCAAATCTCATCTTGAAATTCCCACATGTTGTGAGAGGGACCTGGTGGAAGGTAACTGAATCATGGGGATGGGTCTTTCCTGTGCTCTTCTCATGATAGTGAATAAGTCTCATGAGATATGATGGTCTTAAAAATGGGAGTTTCCCTGCACAAGTCCTCTTCTCTTGTCTGCTGCCATGTGAGATGTGCCTTTCTCTTTCCATCATGATTTTGAGGTCTCTCCAACCATGTGGGATTATGAGTGCATTAAACCTCTTTCTTTTATAAATTGCCCAGTCTCAGGTATGTCTTTATCAGTAGTGTGAGAACAGACTAATATACCTCCCCTCCCTGCCAGGACTGGGACACATAGTCCCAGAGCTTTCTGTGGCTGCCTGCCCAGACTCTCACTCGGTCCAAGCCAGGGGAAAGGAACCCAGTTGCATAAGAATAAGAAGTTCTTCCTTAGGCATTTTTAAACTATTTTTTTTTCTTTCCTTTTCTCTACCAGGTCAGAAGCTAACTTTTAAGAGAGGACTTTTTCCTTTTGGATGACATTTTGCTGGACTGGGAAATGAATATCACTGTTTATATTTCCTGTAGAGTTTTAATTGCGAGAAAGAATTTGTGAGGTTAGTCTTAAGCTGTAGCCAACCTGGTGTGCTTTGTGTGTCTTTCTGTATGGTTGATAGTAAACTTTGCTGTAGCCCTCCCTCTTGTTTTACATCCTTGGGGCATGGCCTGTGACCTCGTGGCAATGCTTTGTTTAGCCATGTAGCCCAGATTCATCCTTCCTTAGGGAATGAGTTATTTCTGGTTTTGATATATACATGACCGTTTGCTATTTGTCGATTCCCCTTCCTTCCATGCACCGCCTTGGATTTTCCTTCCTCTG